>NC_133481.1:17568547-17618770 GCF_025370935.1 Choristoneura fumiferana | reverse complement strand
TCGATGAAATTTGGCATGTGGGGTGTTTTCGGGGATTACAAATCGATCTAGCTTGGTCTTATCTCTGGGAAAACGCTTATTATAGAGTTATGTATATAGGGTACTAACTTTTAAATCTCATAAAACGTTTAATCACTTACCAATATCCGTGAGCTTCGAAAAAGCAGTCATAGTAGTCTCATAAGGCCTCTGTTTAAAATTGGACACATAATTCCACACAACATCTGTCGTGTTCTCCGTAAAAATATCCAGTTCGGCAAAACTCTTATTTAAAACTTGGGACTCGTCTGTAGTTCCACAACTATATAGGTGTTCCTGTCATTGCCTGACTTTCGCTGTTTTTCACATATAATCCTTCAAGTTGGACACGAAATACTTCGGCGTTTCCGTGTAAAGAATGGAATGTGGTCTGCCAGACGCCCTGTTTCGTTGAGAATTGCACTGTTGGTTGGTGCGGTTCACTCTGAAGGATTTTAGCTCGTCAGGGGTATTCTTATGATGCGGGCGCGGGCGGTTTGGTAGTCGGAAGTCAGGTTGCCGCTTAGAGTGCGCTGTCGGCGGCCTGCGGGCGAGATACTACTATTATCCTACTAATATAAGAAATGCAAATGTTTGTTTGTGTGTGTGTGTCTTTTGTGCGTATGTTTTTACTCTTTCACGCTAAAACTAAAACAGCTGGATTTTGATGAAATTTGGTATCTAGGCTGGAAGCACAGATATAGATTACACTAGATAACGCAAACACCGTAACGTAATAGCCGTGGTGGCCTAGTGGTTTGACCTATCGCCTCTCAAGCAGAGGGTCGTGGGTTCAAACCCCGGCTCGCACCTCTGAGTTTTTCGAAATTCATGTGCGGAATTTGAAATTTACCACGAGGTGATAGAACACGGGACCTCAAGCTTCACAGTCAGGATCTCTAACCACTAGGCTATCCGGTCCTCGTATAAAAGAAATCTTACCAATAGTATTGACCACAGCCCATTCTTGGTCCTGGGTGTCAGAGTCGATGGTTATTAGATCGTTAGGCCTCCACTCAATCACCTTGTTGCCTCGGGGGTTGAGCATGATACACAGCATCCCGTGGGAGTTTAGGTCGGCAATGGGCCGGCCAATGCAGGTCTTGACAAGCACCCCATCTTGAGTGAACAGGTCCTGTGGAAATACAATCATCATCATCATCAACCAACTTCAAAAAAAAGGAAGAGGTCAATTCAGTTGTATTTTTTTATGTTTATCAGCTCAGAACTCCGTCATTCATGGTTTTTTGTAGTTGGTTAAATTTTTCATTATCATTTTTTATTTTCAAATGTATGCTTTTTTACAAATGTTGTATACTTACAACCTACATATTGGTCACCAGATTTGTTATTTTGGATAATACTTCAACATTCTTAAAATTCTTTATTGAATGAACAACTTTTGCTTTAAGAACTACATTTGGCCACTATTCTTAGGGCCTGTTTCACCACTTGTCGACTAACTTTCAGTGTCAGATAAAAGTAATGCCGTCTTTGTTTATTCGGACAAAACAAACAGGGACGGCATCACTGACGTCTGTCACTTAAAGTTAGTCGACAAGTGGTGGAACAGGCCCTTAGTGTTCATTTAATTGGTTCTTTACTCACGAATATAAATAAATAAATAAATATCACGGGACAATTCACACCAATTGACCTAGTCCCAAAGTAAGCTTAGCAAAGCTTGTGTTATGGTACTAAGCAATGGATAAATATAATTATATAGATAGATATATACTTAAATACATATTAAACACCCAAGACCCGAAGAAAAACATTCATATTTTTTCATACAAATATCTGCCCCGACACGGAAATCAACCCGGGACCTCAAGCTTTATAGTCAGGTTCTCTAACCACTAGGCCATCTGGTCGTCTAGAACAGGGTTACTCAAAGTGGGGTACGCGAACCCCTAGGGGTTCGCTATTCGACGGTAGGGGGTTCGCGACAAGGTTTACGTGACTCCAAAAACCACCAGGCTGCAAGACTAGCAAGATAAGATGATGAAGGTTGGTTTTTGGAGTCTTTTCGTATTTTTTATTTTTAGTTTCTCCAACAGTCAAGGGGGGGGGGTAGGGGTTCGCTATCGTCTAGAAACTTTAACAGGGGTACGTGGAGCCATAAGTTTGAGAAACCCTGGTCTAGAATATATAACATGAATAGCATAGCAAGCACATCTGGTTTCTAATTATACAAATAAATAAATACACATACACATTTGCTCATGGTCCTTTCCTTTGAGTAACACAGACTAGTAAGTGACACAATGTACAGTAGTCAAGCTTACTTCAGAGTTGCCACTATCAAAATTAAGAATAAATAAGAGCTCTAGAGGCCACACTCAAAATATGCGAAATAAATTATAATGGAAGCCTATAAAAGTTCTATGAATGATAATTCAATTTTGATTTATCTTGCACATTAAAAATGGAATAGCACTGAAAAAAAAAA
Source organism: Choristoneura fumiferana (assembly GCF_025370935.1). Taxonomy (NCBI): domain Eukaryota; kingdom Metazoa; phylum Arthropoda; class Insecta; order Lepidoptera; family Tortricidae; genus Choristoneura; species Choristoneura fumiferana. The sequence goes on along the minus strand of NC_133481.1, from coordinate 17,616,300 downwards.
CATTTACTTGTTAGCCTATATTTTATAGGCACCCTTTATGAGTAATGATAAAGAATCTTAAAACTTCGGGACACCTCAAATTTTTTATTTAAATACACTAATTAAAAAAAAAAAAAATTGTTTAAGTAATTAAGAAAATCTAAGTAACTGTCGCATTTTTAACATAAAACGCTTGACATGGCAACAATTTAATGTAAATCATAATTTTCATTTATAGTACTGTATAGTATAAGAGTATGGAGTCAGAAGACAAGACACCAACCTTTTTATTAAAGACCTACTCTCGTCTGGTTTTGACCCCAGGGCTCGCACTTACCGCTCGCAAAGATTAGGAATAATAGTTCAGAGAGGTAACGCGGCCAGTGTCTTGGGGTCAATGCCTGTGGCAGAAAATCAGGACATTTTTTTACTTTGTAAGTTTAGTTTAGTTTTAATTTTGTAATTGTTTTTTATATTAGTCATGTAAATATTTATTGTAGGAGCTCAGTTGTTAATTACATGTTTAAACTAGTCGAAAAAAAAGAGGAAAAAATAAGATTACGTAAAAAAAAAAAGGATTTTTACTGATAGTACTTTGTGTTAATTGTACTTGCATTGTCATCCTACTGACATTGTATACCGAATTCCAAGTCAATCCGACCATAAGGAGTGGGTCAAAACTAACTCGCAAAATTTCACCCAACAGCAACAACAAACAGCGCAAGTTCAATAAAACCTTGTAAAATTGGTAAAATTTATAAATTTTGTACATTATGCTTATCTACCGATGGCGGTGGTGGTAGGAACCATGGTGTACAATTTTTTTTTAAATGTGTAATGTAGTTGCTTACAATAATTGTTGTACCTACAACACTTATTTACAGAAAATATAAACACATCAAAAGAGATAAAATTTATCAGTAATAGAATAGCTGATGAGTGAGGATATCAATAAATTACAGGTCATTGTTCTCTTGTTCTGATCAAGGCCACAATAATTTAATAAAGCATTTGTATTCTGTAATAACCATGCAACTTTTGATCATGCAACTCTTGATTAAAACAAAAAACTTGCTTAATTTCTCATAATAAAGACCTGATTAATTATATTAACTTATTATTTTATTATAAAGATCACTGTAGCTTAATATCAAAACAGCTACACACTACTTATATTTGTTTTTAAATTAATAACCCTCTTTTTATCTGCTGTTATTACCGAAACAATGCTACCATGTCAACACAAACATGAAGCCTCACTGTACCTCATAAAAATAACACATTTAAAACAACTCATACATGGCTCAATACAGTAAAAAGTTCAAGTACAACACAGCCAAACATTCAGTGATTTAGCCGAATATTCAGCCCATCCCTAGTTCTTAGACATCTTTAATCAAAATCGTTTCAGCCGTTTTTGTGATAATGAACTCTGAAGTAACAATGGTTTTCCAACTTTTTGTTGGTTAGGTTATTAGATGGTAATAAATAATCATAATCATCCTATCATCAGCAATAGGACGTCCACTGTTGGACATAGCCTGTTAATAAATACATCTACGTGTTTTATCTATCATCTTAATTCTTTTTTTTAAAGAAACCGAAATACAACAAAGGGTAGCTCATAGAGACTTTAATTATTCATCATCATCATCCCAGCCTATGTACGTCCCACTGCAGGGCACAGGCCTCCCCTCAGAATGAGAGGGCTTGGGCCATAGTTCCCACGCGGGCCCAGTGCGGATTGGGAACTTCACACACACCATTGAATTGCTTCGCAGGTTTTGTGCAGGTTTCCTCACGATGTTTTCCTTCACCGCAAAGCTCGTGGTAAATTTCAAATGTAACTCCGCACATGAATTTCGAAAAACTCAGAGGTGCGAGCCGGGGTTTGAACCCACGACCCTCTGCTTGAGAGGCGATGGGTGAAACCACTAGGCCACCACGGCTTTTTTTAATTATTACGGTCCTCTTAACCTAAACAAGAATAGCCCTGGTCTGCTAAACCAAAAACTTTATATCATATTCAAGTCCCACACAAAGATTATCCCCTCATACGCTGAAGACATGGATCCATGTCAAATCTTAGGGTATCTTTTTGTACAATACAATACAAAGGCTCTTTATTGTACACCAGAAATAGGAAGCGATACAGAAAACAGATACACAGAGAAAAAACACTACTACTACTTTTACTTTTTTTTAAATCAGCAGAATTTGTGCTTATTAAAACAGATGAGCCTAGAATTCAGTCCCTTTTTTAGTTAAGCCCTCATATGCGGGAGCCGTTTCAGAATTTGACACCTCGGTGCTGCAACTTTCCGTTAGTACAGGTTACCAACTTAGTATTTTGATTTTTCTTTCTAAAATTGTAATTTCAGCATAGTCAATTTGGAACGTATCAGTGCTTACGCAGTTCATGAACTAGCACGGATATGCGTCTAAGCATACAAGGGGTTAAAGGTGACACTGATAAACTACCCTCACATAGAAACAAATATTGACTGTAGTTAATTTTGAAATCAACTTTAATTTTTCTTTTAATGACATATGTTAATGTTCTGCGGCCAGTATCATGTTTGGTTCAAGTATTGGTGTTGATACTAAAGTAATATACTAAAAAAGTCTAATTGCAGTTACTTTTCATTAAAATTTTAGTTTTTTGGATATTGTTTTCATTATTTTGTTCTGAAAATTATTGAGCTTGTTTTTTGTTATCTGAAATATAAATTACCTAGTATCCTTTTGGATTTATAAAAAAAATATTTAACAAATACCCTATTATTTTCGTTAATAACAACAAGCATGCTTTTAGATTAAGCGTCAGGGACACCACTTAGAACTCCCTTGTACTTGCATAACTATGACGTGGTTCAAAATAATCTAACAATTGCGTTTTTATCTACCATTAGAAATCCAATTTGAATGGGCGTTATTTCTGGTGAGGTTCATCCTTGAATCTAAACATGACGCAATAAGTAGTCTTCACTTAGGATTGTTTGTTTTTTGAAACAAACAATTAACTTAGAGCTACGATTTAACCCAAGGTCGTACTCATAAACACAAAAACAAAGAATATGCACGGCCTTCTAATGTCTTGGATAAAAATACGCTTACCGTACACTGGTCAGGGATATCTTCCGCGGAACTCGAAGACATCGTTTTACGTGTTTCACACAAGGCAATACTTAAACCTAATCACTGACATTAATATTGAGAGAAACAATACAGGGATCACACCATAATCTTATAGGAAATTTGTCAACAAAAAGGTAAACATGACAGTTTTCTTCGTCGTTCATGATTGAACCATAGATGCGGCTAATGCGACGATAGTGTCAAACTGAAATGTCAGTTTTAGTCATGTTAGCCAGCATAAAACATTACGAAAAAAATCAAGTAATATTATGTACTTACTACAGTCTTAAAATCTCATCATCATCATCATCATCATCTCAGCCGTAGGACGTCCACTGTTGGACATAGGCCTCCCCCACAGACCTCCAGTTGCTTCGGTTGGCAGCGGCCTGCATCCACCGTAAACCTGCGGCTTAAAATCTATTACCAGAAAAAGAGCGTATCTTCACGGCACTTACGTCCTTTTGTTGAGAAGCGCTGTTTTTCGGCAATAACTCAAAAACGGTATATCCGATCATGTTGAAACCAATTTTCGTTGAAAGTATTTATTAAGCGTTACCTTTCCATATTTTTTGCATATTTTTGGACAAACGGTTTAAAGATAGAGGGGGGGGGGACACAATTTTTGCTACTTTGGGAGCGATTATTTCCGGAAATCTTCACTTTTGCAGGGTTTTGCAGGTGGTAGGACCTTGTGCAAGGTCCGCCCGGATTGCTACCACCATCTTGCTCGCTAATCTTGCCGTGAAACAGCAGTGCTTGCACTGTTGTGTTTCGGCATGGAGAGTAAGACAGCCGGTGAAATTACTGGCACTTGAGGTATCCCATCTTAGGCCTCTAGGTTGGCAACGCATCTGCAATCCCCCTGGTGTTGCAGGTGTCTATGGGCGGTGGTGATCTCTTATCATCAGGAGACCCACTTGCTCGTTTGCCATCCAGTCGAATAAAAAAAAAGAAAAAAAAGTCACCAGCATTAATATCGGCCACAGCGGAGCGTGCAAAAATATCTGATACGTCCTTCCGGCGCTAGAAATAGAGTCGTATCAGATATTTATGCACGCTTGTTCTGTCAGATATTGGTGCTGGTGACTGTACTACAGTAGTACCTACATAGGTACTAAGACCTACCAATGTTTTAAAAACAAAATCCATGTTAAGTATCTCGTCTTTTCATCCATTTTCATATTATTTTGTTCAATGTATGAGGAATGTTTGCACGCTTGTGTGCGCCTCTTGTGTCTTGGTGATCTTTTTTTTTTAACCTGTGGAATGTGTTGCCAATCCATTTTTTTTGCTGCAGGGCTACTACGAAGCACGAAACTCGAAGTTCGTGTCGTGCAGTCCCTTTCACACTTACACTATTTACCTAATACGAGAGCGAGAGGGATCGCACGACACGAACTTCGAATTTCGAGTTTCATAGTAGCCCAGCAGTGATCATTGCATTGCCGCGGTCAGTGTTGTCACATCTACTAACTTTTTGGTAGATCTATCTATTTCGCCTCCGTTCGACCTATCTACCATCCTTGGCTTCAATTCTACCTAATTTTCAAAATATTACGATTGTAAACAATTTACCACGCGTGTAATGAAATGTTACTTACTTACTATCGAATTTAGCCTATCTTGTAAGAATAATAACGGTCAAAGTCAAAATCAAAGTCAAAAGTCAAAGGTCTGAGTGGAAAGCATTGGGGGGCCTATGTCCAGCAGTGGACGTCTTTCGGCTGACATGATGATGATGATGATGTTCGTACATTATGTAAAAAGATCAAGAGACATTGTATGAGTTACAAATTGTAGGTACTTACAGTCAAGTCAAGGGCATAAATGTGTACGTTTCCAAGGCGGCAAAAATATGCATACATCTTTATATTACACCACTTAATGTAAGGTTGATGTACCTAACCTATACATAATATTTGATGCTGTGGCTGTATAGATATTTAAGCCCTGGACTGTAGGTACTGTAAAACAGATACATGTGCTTCGTATTGTTTTATTAAGCAAGATAATTAAATTCCGATAAAGCAGCCAAGTACATAATTAGAGATGAATTGTTTTTCATCACATATTGACGCAGATGGTTAAATAAGAAGTAAAATACTTTTGCGTATTTAACTTTCATTAGTTAGGTACTTTTTTGCTATGACGCAAAACGGAAATTTTCTGAATACAAAATAAAATCCATAATACTTATTATAAATGCGAAAGTGTGTGTTTGTTTGTATGTTATGTCCGTCTTTCACGTCGGAACAGACCGTCGCTCTGTCGCCGTGATTTTTGGTATAGAGATAGTTTATGGGCACAGACTTATAAGAGATGAGATACTATGGTCTATGGGCCAGAGAGTGACATAGGCTACTATTTATCCCGGAAAAATACAGTTCTCGAGGGAACAGCGCGCGATAACCGAGTTCCACGCGGGCAAAGCCGAGGTCAAAATCTAGTCTATAATATCTATAATATAAAAGTGAACCGCCAGAACGGGAAAACACCACCATTTTGACACGTGTCTCCCAAACAACGCATTATATCTCTGGAATTTTAAAGCAATTAGATTCTTTGACCTTGGGAATCGCGAAAAACTTGAGAAAATATGATATAGGGTGTGTACCTACATTGTGTATATAAAATCACAAGTTCGAATTTCGAGCCAAAAACGAGCGATATATTATCTATGCCAGTGTTGCCATTCAGGGAAAAAGAAATCTATTCATTATCCTGCATTGCAGTCTGTAAAGCTCTTTACCCCATTCATTGCCGCGCGCCAGATTACTACTTTGCTGCGATGCCGATGCTTCTGCAGAACAGACGCCCATCGGCGTCAGCGGCATCCAGGGAAAGCTAAATTAGACGCCCATCGGCGTTTTCGGCACTCCAGTTGCAGATTTGTAGATATGCATAAGAAACAGTGTTCGTAAACCTTTTGTGATTTTTATTAAGTATCACTGTTTTTGTACACAAGTAATGAATAATGTATTTTGTTGGAAAAGTTCGTATTTAGGTATACGATGAAGAAACATTATTCACTAGATCTATAAGCAGGTGACTGACTATCCTACTTATTATAATATATAATTAAAATGCGAGTTTACTTTTTACCGACCGTTTTAGATGAAATTAGGTACGTAGACAGCTGGACATTTGGAATAACACATAAGCTAACTTTTATCCCCATATTCCCACGGGATAGGGATAAAATCTAAGAAATAACAACCGCTGTGCTTAGAGTCATGAAATTTGGTATGTAGATAGCTGGATGTCTGAAATAACACATAGGCTACTTTTATTCCAATATTTCCCACGGGATAGTTGTTCTTAACACAACACCTCAATACAGATTAAGATATACATTTTGGGATTTCCCACAGAAATTTTGTAAAATCCCGGAATTTCAATTGTAACTACCAGATCGAATAGTTTACGCGTGCGAAGCCGCGGGTAAACTCTAGTAATTTTAAAAGGAACAAAACCTATTGTAATTAATATTAAAATTTGCAGACAATTGAATACTTATTTAACATTCTCTGTTGCACAACTGTTTTCCTTATAAACGGTAATAAAATAAATTAATAATTATAATAACAATGAAAAGAACGATATGCCTTGGTCGGAGTAAATTATTACTTCTTTTATTCATCAACATCATCATCATCATCATCATCATTATTACGACTTCACAAAAATGTTTAGAACCCCTTCTTCTGTGACCTTCTAGAGTCCAATGTTATCCTGAATGGACTATAGTTGGTCAACACTTTTTGTCTGTCCCTAACTGAATGCTCCTCTCATCCACTCAAAGTTATACTGGTAGAGATCCCTTAAAGGGATAAGTTCGCCTTTTGTACATATATCTGAATGTCTGTCAATTGTGTTTATTACTTATTTTGTACAATAAAGAGGTTACATACATAGGTACATATTGTAGTAACTTTTCCGGGCAGAACAACGTCTGCCGGGTTCGCTAGTAGATAGGTATAATAATATTTTATCTACACCATATAGTAAATCCTCAATTATGCGTTCAAAAGCCATAGGTTAACCAGCATTACGACATTGGATTCTATTATGAACACGACTGTATCGTAATGGTTATTTCATACATCATTACAGCACTGGCGCGCGCCGCCGTGCAGCAGCACGTACGGCTCGTTTCATAAACCCACACTCGTGTTTTAAGGACCCTTATTACGATACAGTTGCATAAAATACTATTTCAAAATGTTATTTTATCTACATGCATATCATAACTTCCCTATTATATGTTCAGAAACGACTATCAAATGGCCTTTATTAAGAAATCTGGTATCTGGGGGTGCATCTTAATGTTCACATTAAAGTACAGTCCATCTTAATGTTTACATTAAAGTATCGGTAATACTTTTTTTAACAATGCATATCTGTACATATTGTAGAAAACTTATGACATGCATGTAGATAATAATTATTATTATAAATAAAACTTTAGTTTTTTATTATCTGTTTTATTTAAGCTTTGGTAGGTACTTCAAACTAGTTATCAGTAACACTAACTTAAAAATACAGGCCATATCTGAACATATTATAGAAAACTTATGATATGCATGTAGATAAAGTTATGTATGCGGCTATACATAATTAGGCATTAAAACACTCGTGTGATCATACCACACTCGTACTTTAATGCCTCTCATTATGCACCAGCCACATAAATAACTATTACTGCAATCGGCGTGGTTAAATATGCAAAATTACAGCTTTCTATTTAGCTCTAGCATATTGCGCAGTGCCTGAAGACTAGATTCTTCGATCAGTGTGTTGTCAGTGATTGAGTTGATGACCATGGCTCTGAGACGTGGTTCTTGACTGTTGGACTCTTCTTTAGAGAAGCTTTGAGTTACGCAACGATCAGGCGAGAGATAATATGCTTGGAGTTTCTATGCGCGATAGAATCCGGAATACGGAAATTAGTCGAAGAACTAAAGTCACCGACATAGCTTGAAAAATAATGCAAGTTGAAGTGGCAATGGGCGGGCCGCATCGCTCGAAGAACAGATAACCGTTGGGGGCGAAAAGTCCTCGAGTGGCGACCACGAACCGGAAGACGAAGCGTTGGCAGGCCTCCCACCAGGTGGACTGACGACATCGTGAGAGTTGCGGGAAACCGGTGGATGCAAGTGGCGAGTTGTCGTTCATTGTGGCGTTCTAAGGGGGAGGCCTTTGTCCAGCAGTGGACGTCTTCTGCCTGATGATGATGAAACTTAGCTCTAGCACAGTATATATACGAGTATAAGTTATTTAGCTTATATACTGTGGCTCTTGCAAGTCTCTTAACTAAACCGTGGTCGGACGGACGTGGCCAATTAAGCTATAAGGATTCCTTGTACGGAGCCCCAAAAAGCTGTACAATTTAAATATTGACCTACCTAAGTAAGGGCATGTAAGGGTCTACGCTAGCGACGCGGTGTGCACGGAGCGGTGGACGCTTAATGAAAAATAGTATGAGCAGCAGGGCTACTGCGAAACTCGAAACTCGAAGTTCGTATCGTACCGTCCCTCTCGCTCTCGTATTAAATAGTATAAGTGTCAGAGGGACCGCACGACACGAACTTTGAGTTTTTAGTCGCCCTGCAGCACAAAACACAGATAGTTCAGAAGTCAATCTCCATACAAGTGCGCTCGAGCAACGCACACATAGACACTGCTCATGGACTGGACACGGTATCTCGGACCGGTTGGGACCAGTACGAGCGCGAGTGCCATCCGCTTGAGACACGCGTCTGTGAACTTTTTTGTCCAATAATGGAGCAAGAAAAAAATTTTTATTATAACTGTTCAGTGGACGGATGTTTAAATTAAATAATCGTGAATTTCGCCAATAACGAAATCGTCGCAAGATATTTTCTGTGACAAATTTATAAATAACAATGACATTAAACTTAAAATTTTAATATTTAAGTTATTAATTTATATTTCCATTCTTCCCGTTTCATTCTCAACAATAAATCAAACAACTAGATAAGAGTGCCACTACCACGATAGTTTTTTGGTGCATAAGCCATAGTTGACAACCATAGAGCGACCGCCGAGCGTAGGTATGAAAAGTGAAGTACATACAGGAGATTGACTTCTGAACTAGGTAAGTATCTGTATTTTGTGCCTGCAGCCAGCAGCGTTCACTGGACGCGTGCGACGCGTGCGTCGCTAGCGTAGCACCGTGCAGCGTAGACCCTAGCTAGTAGGATTCTAGCCCAAAAACGATGCAAATAGGTGGCTCAGCTGTGTCATTCACTGTTAGTCTCTTTTAGAAGTATTAAGTAAGCTTACCTTCGGAATCCAAAAGCTTAATGTTACTTGGCTTGAAATTCATATTTCAGAATTAGATCATTTTGACATAATTAGACTTTTTTTTGACGATAGAAACATTTAAAACTTCCGCTGAACAAAGGGTAAATATAGTTTACTTAATTATCTATTTTTTTTCATGAGCGGTAGAGATAGCAATACATGTCATATTCTAAGATGTTTGGAGTTAGGGTCTTAATTAACACGTTCGCAGTGATTTTTCTATTCTTTCCATTCCTGCGGTACAAGGCGTTATAAAACTATCATTGTGGCGGTACAGGGCTTATTAAACCCTGTAACGTTTAAGAAACTTAAATCCTTTTTTTAACTGACGAGAACTGACGTTGTCATGGCGGTTTGCGCTAGTGTCGCCTCTTGCGCAGAGCTTTGCCTAATGAGTAGGATGCCCTATTCCCAGATAAATTTTGTAAAGTCCCGAAATTTCAATTGTAACTACCAGTACCCTTAGTGTAAGTTTTCGGTTACAAAATACGTCTCGATCGCGTTCGCGTTAAATTCTCAATTTATATGGAAACACGAACAGCGCCTCTAGCGGATCGTTTGCGATGTTCGTGTTTCCATACAAATTGAGATTTTAACGCGAACGCGATCGAGACGTATTTTGTAACCGAAAACTTACACTAGGGGTACAGATCGAATAGTATACGCGTGCGAGTGCGAAGTCGCGGGCAAACTCTAGTTTCATATAAGAGTATTTTATTAGAATAAAGTATTTTGAAAATACCTATTTTTTATTTTGTATTTTGCATTTCAAATAGCAAAATTAGAAAACTATTTGCATTTTGTATTTACTTAAATACTTTTTTAAAACCATTTTGCACATCTTTGGTAGGTAGTCCGTTTAGTACGACTTCGCATTGAACAACCAACCGTTTATAGCGACGTAAGTATAGGCATATGTTTGGTTTTAATATGAGCCACCATGAAAGTACATCCGTTCGATTAGCACTTGGCCGTCGTTATAACCGGATTCTACAGTAGGTAGTAGGTAGCCCTCCTGTACCACTACGATGAGTTTACAGTGACCGTACTCGATAGCGACGGCGTAAATTATTTGTATGGAGAATTGTAAAGCGCCTCTACAAATAATTTACGCCGTCGCTATCGAGTACGGTCACTGTAAACTTATAGTAGTGGTTTGAAGCATTCGGGTACAATAGCTGCCTCGCCTACTTGAGCGTATGTAAGTAACATCTGCTTGCCTTTTGTCTTTTGGAAGACAAATAAGAGTCAATTAACCACAGAATAATGATACAGAAGCGACATTATATTTGAGGCCAAGCAATCGCTTAGCCTATATCTACTCATCATCATCATCATCTCAGCCGTAGGACTCTCCATACACCTCCAGTTGCTTCGGTTGGCAGCGGCTTGCATCTACCGTGAACCCGCGGCTTTAACCAGGTCATACGTCCATCTCGTTGGTGGACGTCCTACGATGCGCTTCATCATCTAGTCATCATCATCATCTAGTTATATTAAGAAAAACTCTAAATGCTAAAAAATTAAAAGTATTTAAACATAATTCCTTAAACTTTGAACGATACTGTAATTTCACATTTCAAAGTGGTTGTAGTAGTACCTAATTATGTTTTTTTTTTATGAAAAAAGGTTTAATTTTGTCCACAATCACAGCTAATAGTAAATAAACGCTATTTTTTAAATTCGTGGAATTCTGACATTTCTTAGTATTAGGTACTAGGCAAAAAATATTTCCCGAAATTTTAAACGAGATAAAACAAAAACTAGGAAATAGGAAGCACTAATTCCTTACTAGGTGTACATATTAAAATTTGACATTATGTAATAAATCATTAATTAATACGCAGTTCGAATAATTAGGGATCAAACTGTTCAGACGTAATATAATATTTAACCCTTTTATGGATGCCCCCCTACACGAAAAGTGGGCTGTTTTTTTTTCTCATCAAACCCACAGTGTAGGTTTTTTAATACAGTTTAAAAAGTGTAAGATAAATAAGGAAAACTATCACAGCACGCTTTAAAATAAACGAGTATAGTAGGTAGAGCAAAATTTAATATTGAATATTTGTCACATACATGATAATAGGGAAACAGCAGGTGCAGCAGGTTTAGCAGGTGGTAGGATCTTGTGCAAGGTTCGCCCGGATTGCTACCACCATCTTGCTCGCAAATCCTGCCGTGAAGCAGCAGTGCTTGCACGTTGTGTTTCGGCGTGGAGAGTAAGACATCCGGTGAAATTACTGGCACGTGTGGTATACCATCTTAGACCTCTAGGTTGGCAACACGTCTGCAATACCCCTGGTGTTGCAGATATTTATGGGCGGTGGTGATCTCTTACCATCAGGAGACCCACTTGCTCGTTTGCCATTCAGTCGAATAAAAAAAAAAAACGGAACCGTACACGCGCGGTTCTCGACACGCACTTGGTCGTTTTTAGGGTTTCGTATCCAAACTATCCATTACTGAGTTTCCGCTGTCTGTCCGTTCGTCTGCCACAGGGCTCTATCTCTTGAGGCGTAATAGCTAAGCACTTGAAATAATTTTTCACAGGTTATGTAAGTATTACTGTGAGATTGTCATACAAGAAACGTGTTTTTTTCAGCGTTTTTAGTTGCTAGCCGTTTTTAGGCGTTGCTTGACGGCAAAGGTGACAGCTGGCAGTTCTTAGGGGCACCGCAAGTGACCCTATAATGTTTGAATGTTTACTTACCTAACTATAAGTTTGCGAGTTTAGCAAAAAGTACAGTCCGCAAAAAAAACTTGTAGGTATATGAATTTATAACAATAACTTATTAATCAACTGATTTTAAAACATTGTACAGAGGTACAGATCCCTTCATGCACGAGTCTGACTCGCACTTGACCGATTTTTCATACATACGAGCTACGAATAATAATTATTATTCGTAAGAATTATTATTCGTAGATACGAGCTTATTACGACTATAATGTGTATACAGGTAAATCTCGAAATTTCAAATGCCAAAACTTTTCACGCATGCAAAGCTGAGTTTAAAAAATGCAATTACATAATCATAAATAAATTAACTGCAATTAGTGATTGATACAATAGCACGAAGCTATTGTCTAGATTGAAAAAAATTGTGACAGACATTTAGGCTAAGGTTACACTGGCAGCACGCTAGCAAAAGTAAAACCGGCCAAGAGCGTGTCGGACACGCCCAAAATAGGGTTCCGTAGCCATTACGAAAAAAATAAGTAATATTTATCTAAGGATTTCGTATTTTATACGGAATCTTCCAAGTTTAGGTAAATTTTATACCTTAGGCTGCTATTTACTCCTGACGGACGGACGGACGGACGGACGGACAGACAGACAGACAGACAGACAGACAGACAGTCATGGCGAAACTATAAGGGTTCCGTTTTTGCCATTTTGGCTCCGGAACCCTAAAAAGCAAAGTACTGACGTAAATAGCGTGTTAGGAACTCAGTGTGGCAGATGGACGCGATGACACTGTGTTCCAACGGTGGCGTGCCTCTCAGGAACCTTTTCACAGTCAATTTTATAGTGATTTATTTTGCGAATATATGGTAAGTAAATTATCACATTTGTAGAAAAAAGGTCCGACGATACCATGGTATCCAAAACCAAAATGCATCAAACTGTCCGTGGATGCTTTAGTGTCATACAGTTTAACCTTGATTTTGTGCACAAATCTTATATTATAAGCTATTATTATTATATAAAAAGTAATTGAATGGATAAACAACCTTGTAGTTAGAAAATTGTGGATTGTGGTGCGGTGCGTCCGTCGATAAAAAAACCCGGACTGTTAGAGCCATATTGGCTGCGCACTCCGGACTCTCAAGTGGGTAGATAAAAACGTACATATACGTAAAGTACAATTCAATAGAATCTGTCAATTTTCTATATATTTAAGACACCCTATCGTGGGCACACTTGATTATATATGTCCCTGTTGTTGCAATTATCATCTAAAAGGAATCAAAAAAGAATAATAGTCACATCACAAAGCCTTAGGCAGCCCGGTGTTTATATTAGTAGGCTGGAAGTGTCTACAGGATTGTCAGATTCTATTGAATTGGAGTTTAACATTAAATATCCAAGCCCCGAGAGTAATCATTTGGTTTTATACAAGCTTTTATTTAGTTTTACTGGTTGTCTGTAATCAAATCTTTAGACGACTGTATAGCCCGTGGTCAGAGAACCTGACGACACTTAAGGAACCGGCGTCGATCCCCGGTCAAGGCACAAACATGTTCTCGAGTGTTGGGTGTTTAATAATTAATATGAATATGTATTTAAGTTTCTTTCAATTTAAGTATCGCACTCCCAGACCAACACCGCATCAACTCAAAATAATACACCATTTCATTAACCCCCGACGCAAAAAGAGGGGTGTTATAAGTTTGACCGCTATTTTAGACTTAAATAAAATTTCTGGAAGGTCTAAATAAAAATGGTGTATTATTTTCAGTTGATGCGGTGTTGGTTTGGGAGTGCGGTGTTTATCCGTTGCCTTGCCTAGTTAATACATAACACAAGCTTTTCTTATTTCGGGACTACGTCAAATTGGTGTCCAGTTTCCCATGATATTTATTTAAATCTTAAATGCCAAATTTGACCTACTTTCATTGGTCGGATTAACGTTAAATTTGGCACACTTAAGTACTATGTAAGTCTGGTGACAATAAAAAAACACATTACCTACAACCTTCCAGGCAACCTTTTTCAACAGAAAGGACTAAATTAAATCACAGATTAAACACAACAGAGGGGGCATTTTTTATTTATTTTTTCCTATTAATTTTTTATTTATTATTTTAAAGATACCAACGACTGCCAAGGCAGCGGGAATTTGGTGTGAAAATGAAGATGACATCAACTATGGTTAGCACGCTATAGCAGAAGAGATGTATGTGCAGATGATACGTAAGACCGCACCATGGAGGAGGGATTACCGCGTGGTTATACAATATTTGTGAGTTTGTTTGTAATTTCAACCTTATATTTACACTAGCCGTTACCCGCGACTCCGTCCGCGTATAATTTGTTTATAGCTATCCCGCAGGAACTATGCAATTTACCGGGATAAATACTATTCTATGTTCTTTCCTAGGACTCAACCTACCTATATACCGAATTTCATCTAAATCGGTTCAGCGGTTTAGACGTGAAGAGGTAACAAATAAACAAACAGATTTACAAGCTTTTGCATTTATAATATTAGTAAAATTTCACTTGCAACCCGCCCCAGCTACGCACGGGCGCAACTTTAAAAAAAGAAGGAAATAAGAGCTACGGTGCCACAGACAGACGCACAGACACAGATAGCGGTCAAACTTATAACGCCCCTCTTTTTGCGTCGGGGGTTATAAATCCATGATCAAAGACGGTAACTTCACATTATACTTACACATCTCTTTCCCCAAAACTACACTCGTGCAGAACCGGGTTAATTGCGTCTCTAGTTACATATGGGTATTATACACAAACATTTGTCTTCAATCACAATCACCTTTGTCTATCGATGAAATTAAATCCATTGTGGAGTTTAAAAGAAGACGGTGGGAAATGTGGGAAATGACTGATACTATGTAGGTCCCTGAGGTTATCCTCAGGGACCTAAAACAGATATTCTAAAGATAAAATTCGGTTCCGTACCTAAAACAGGAAAAACGGAACCCTTATAGGATCACTTTGTTGTCCGTATGTGTGTCAGACCTTTTTCTCGAGAACGCGTGGAGGTACTAAGTTATCACCTGATACTTAGGTATGCCTGCGGCCTCTCGAAGCTGTAAAAAAATAAAGCAATCAAATCATACGACCATCTGAACCTTATTTTTTTCATACCTACATTTCGCAGTGGATCCAAAACCTATAGGGTAGGTACTTTCCGTAGACCTAGTATCATGAAATTTAGCAAGAAGGATTTATTTATTTTTCTTTTTCCATTGTGTAAAATATTTAAGATATTGGGTTAAATATTTTCTATTTTATATTAAAGAAGAAAAAAACAATCGGATAATACGGGAAAAATCCTCGAGACTCCATCAACGATATATGTGTCATACAAATTTGTACGGACCCCTCGGTGCGCGAGTCCGACTAGCACTTGACTTGTGTTTTAATTACTTTTAGATGAAACCTTCACACTTGCTGGTTTTTCTTAAGGTAAAAATAGGGGTTTTTTTTTAAAATACCTAACGTAACTCTACCGGCGCTATAATATAGAGCTGCATTTAAAAAAAAATTAAATATATTTATAAATTTACATTAAAAATAACTACACTCCTTTCCAACCTCAAAAAATTTCGTAACATGACTAATTGATGTTGGCCAACAAAACTGCTGGAAAAGAAAAAAAGAAAGAAGTTACTATCAGCAACTTTACTATTTATCAATACATATATTTAAATTTGACACGTCGAACGAACACTGTGCGTACAGTGTGACACATCTGCGTAGTATTTCATATTCTAATTTTTATTTTATTTGAACTTGCCTCATATAGTACAGGTATTATATTTTCATTTCCTTACTTACATTATGTGCTAAATAAAAGCTAGATCGTAGAGAATTTGACTTCAGTAGTCAGTGGACGGTAGATCCGGGTACTCAGACTAAATAAAGGTAAAGTATAGACAAAGTTTTCTTTTTATTTTTCACATAATGGGGCTTGACTAGGATTTTATTAAAAAAAAATGGGCAATAAAGTTGTTATTTCTGAAAATTTTTAGGTGTACTTAAGACACAATTTTAATAAAAAAAAAACTGGGTATCTATTTTTCGGGAAGAATTGTTTTAAACAGAATTTTGTTGAGCTTGTTTGGAATTTTGGATATTGTTGAGTTAAACTATGTAACTAGTTATGTAAATAACACACAACTTATTTTTAGTTACGTACTGAAAACCTTTTTAAGGTAATTTACCTAATTATTAAATAATGAACAATTTGAAAAATTTAAAAACCTAGGCTCTAAAAGACCTAAAGCGATTTTAACGACATTTAGCTAAGAATCATCTCGATTTAAATTATACACAGAAAAAAAACAAAAATACATAAAAATGACAAAAAAACTAATTAGATATTTTGAACGTCGTCTTCGTCGATACGCTACCCTAAAACGCCGGAACAACACACCCTCCGGCCAGAAGTCTGATTCTGTTGATGTTCATTTCAGTTTGATACCTCCACAGTGTTTTTGAAAAAAAAGGTCTTGACCAACGAACAGACGGCAAACAAACTAATCCTATAAAAAAAACGCCGACAAAAAAACTCCGCCAGAAAAGATAACTTAAAAGTAAAAAATAATTATGCACTACCTAGCTGTTGCCCGCGACTTCATCTGCGAAGAATTCGTTTATCCCTATCCCGCGGGGACTATGCTGATTTAAGTTAATTTAGTATAAGTACCTACTAATATTTTTTTTATCTAACCGTCGTCGGTGTTGGGGGACCGCTAAGGTTAACAGGAAACTAAAGTACATTATGATGTATTTTTTTAAAAACCTAACGTGAACAGCATTTACCCTCCTGGATTCAGTTAGCTGGCTACTGTCGACTCTATATCGTACTGTAGGTAATAGTGAAATTGACGTTATTTTTCTTTTTAAGGTTCCGTAGTCAACTAGGAACCCTTATAGTTTCGCCATGTCTGTCCGTCCGCGGCTAAGCTCAGAGAGCGGTAGTACTAGAAAGCGTAATTTGGCATCAATATACATTTATTAGTCACGCGGAAAAAGTGGTAAATAAATAAAAATAAAAATTTTAGGGTACCTCCCATAGACGTAATGGGGGGTGATTTTTTTTCTCGACTTACCCTATAGTGTGAGGTATCGTTAGATAGGTATTTTAATACTATTGCGGAGTTGTCAAGACGATATTTCGATTCAGTGTTCTGCTTGCGAAATATTCAACTTAAAAGTGCCAATTTCGATTTACAAGGAAAATTTGCTTGAGAATTAGTAAATAGCAGCCTAAGGTATAAAATATACCTACCTTAACTTGAAAGATTCCGTAATATGAGTTCCTTAAAAATATTATTTGATTTTTTCGTAACGGCTACGGAACCCTATCCTGGGCGGTTCCGAGATGCTCTTTGCCGGTTTTTTTTTTAAATGTTGAAATTTGGCTAAGTGCTTGATCACTAGCAATTTAAAGTGTGTCCCGAATTACCTAGTAAGTAAACGTACGAGTGCTCGTCACTGTCCCAATAGATGACATCTTTAA
Organism: Choristoneura fumiferana; assembly: GCF_025370935.1. Taxonomy (NCBI): domain Eukaryota; kingdom Metazoa; phylum Arthropoda; class Insecta; order Lepidoptera; family Tortricidae; genus Choristoneura; species Choristoneura fumiferana. Next base: position 17,598,631 of record NC_133481.1, on the reverse strand, counting down.
TTTTATGTCATTTCAATAAAGGTGACAGCAGGGTGTCATCTATTGGGACGCGGGCGTGTCGAGCACTCGGACGTTTTCCTTAATATAAAATTAATAAATAAATAAAATTGTTTTTAGTATGGGGATATTCGATTACTTCATATCGGCGACCGAGGTTAAGGCTATTGGCCCTGTGGTGAAGTTCTTGCAACTCGCTTTAGCCGCCTTATCCGCCCTTCAACTGGGGTCTGACCAATACCCACCACAGGCTACTGTTTTCGGTAAGTTTCTTTGTCCTGGGTTTAATATTCCATCCTCGAATCGTACTATCCCGCTCACGCTAATAGTATTTAATACGAGAGTGAGCGGTACGGCAGGATACGAACTTCGATTTTTGTAATTTCAGGGTGGAAACCGAAAGACGATTTCCACTTTTCGGGTGTCGAATGCGTTTCGTGTTGCATGTCGGTTTTCTATAAAAAATCGGTGACGGACAAACGTATAAATAGCTTCATATAAAATCTATAAAATGTTCTGCCACTGAAACCGAACTTGGCCTAGTGGTTTGACCTATCGCCTCTCAAGCAGAGGGTCGTGGGTTCAAACCCCGGCTCGCAACTCTGAAAACGTTTGTCATACAATTTTCTGTCATAATACTCACTATTAATACTTAGTCACTATTACTACCGATCATAACTCCGAAACATTTAAAACCATAATCGCAGTTGTCATAATTATCTCTTGTACTCCTTATTTTTGTCCCACTTTTGTTAAGAGATATTGTTTGTGTACTCAGTGGGACTCCATTATCATATATTTTTAAAGCAGACTTATTTGTAGCTATAAACTTCACTGTCATACCATCATGGCCTGCGTTGCTTTCGTTTAGTGAATAAAAATGTGATAAAATAAGTATTTCGATGACAATGCCATCAATGGGCGAAGCAATCACCATCTGTTGGATGTTATTACTGTAGACATTATTTAACCACAATAGATGTAAGTAACAAAGAAAAAACAATTCGTCAGCAAATCAATGTTATATGAATTTTACCCTCAATCGTCTTATAAGTTTTAGTAGATCTCAGAAATGTAGGTTAGGTTAAGTTAAAACTGCGACCCCCTCAAAACCATACTGCTACCAGTAAAGTAGGTTAGGTTAGGTTAGAACTGCAACCCCTACAGAACCAAACTACTGCCATTAATATAGGTTAGGTTAGGTTAGAACTGCGACCACTACAGAACCAAACTGCCACCAGTAAAGTAGGATAATCACAATTTAAGTAAATAATCTCATCAATATCATCATCTGGGCCTATTTATATTTATTTATTTCTCCTTCATATTGATAATAATATATAAAAACTTTCACTCCAGTTCCAACATCGCATTAACGTTAAATTAACGTAAAAAACTGTATCGATGTTTAAATTTTATTAAAATTGATGATTATGAATGAAAGAAATATGAAAACCAGCATTATGTGTACAAACATATCTTAGTGACAACGTTATGAATTACGATATTCTGATAAGTGACCATTATGACCTCAGTTGGTAGTAGTACAAATTTATGACAAATAAAATTATGAAGTAAAAAATTCGGAAGAGTGATGATTCTGGCTACAAATCGGTAGCAGGAAAAAAAATCGGAGGATCGATTTTATGCGAGTCAATATGGACCCGGCCTAGTGGTTTGACCTATCGCCTCTCAAGCAGAGGGTCGTGGGTTCAAACCCCGGCTCGCATCTCTGAGTTTTTCGAAATTCATGTGCGGAATTACGTTTGAAATTTACCACGATGCGGTGAAGGAAAACATCGTGAGGAAACCTGCACAAACCTGCGAAGCAATTCAATGGTCCGTGTGAAGTTCCCAATCCGCACTGGGCCCGCGTGGGAACTATGGCCCAAGCCCTCTTGTTCTGAGAGGAGGCCTGTGCCCAGCAGTGGGACGTATATAGGCTGGGATGATGATGATGATTAAACTACAAGTGGGAGCGGTCTCGAACCACATAGTCACAGAATGGATAAAAGTACAATTTAACATAGTACAATTACTCTCCCATCGGCACATAGCAGCGCAACGCAAATATGGCGGCACGATAAGCGAGTAAGAGAGAGCGATAGGGATGCTGGCCGGACCGGAACGTGAGTCCTACTTCCTGGAAAAGCAGGGCCGGATTTAGAGGTCTGGAAGCCTTGGGGCAATGGTGGAGTGAAACTGTTTGAAAAAAAAACGGTAAAGTTGCTGATTCATTGAAATTTGGATATTTTTAAACCTCTATTGTGGAGGCTGTAGCCGCTAACAAGCCCCGAATGCTTTCCGCTAAATCCGGCCCCGTGTGAAACAAATCCTCTAAGGCGTAAAGTTCACCTCTAGTGTACATTTTTTTCTCTTGTTATCTGTTAATTTCATATTCGACACGTTCGATTAACGCCCACGCGATTGGGCCGCCGGTACCAGCGCTATGACCATCATTTTGATTTTCAACCATGTGACCATACGAATGGTAGTTTTTAGTAATTATAATTAACTACTTAACATCAATTAGGTAATTAAGTTTGAGTCGCCTGAGCTGTACTTAAAAAATAAATAAGTAGCTAAGTAGTTTTTAGGGTTCCGGAGCCAAAATGGCAAAAACGGAACCCTTATAGTTTCGCCATGTCTGTCTGTCTGTCTGTCTGTCCGTCCGCGGCTTTGCACAGGGACTATCAATGCTAGAAAGCTGTAACTTTGGATAACGGATATATATGTAAACTATGCCGACAAAATGGTACAGTTAAAAATTCAAAAAAACATTTTTTAGGGTACCTCCCATAGACGTAAAGTGGGGGGTGACTTTTTTTTCTCATCCAACCCTATAGTGTGGGGTATCGTTGGCGTCTTTTAAAACCATTAGGGGTTTGCTAAAACGATTTTTCGATTCAGTGATTTGTATGCGAAATATTCAACTTGAAAGTGTAAATTTTCATTAAAATCGAGCGTAAAGTTTGCTTGAGAATTATTAGTAATTTATGAGTAAGTAGCAGCCTAAGGTATAAAATATACCTAAACTTGGAAGATTCCGTATAAAATACGAAATCCGTAGAAAAATATTACTTAATTTGTTCGTAATGGCTACGGAACCCTATTTTGGGCGTGTCCGACACGCTCTTGGCTGGTTTTCATTTACTAGTATAAGTGTTACAAAATTTATATTTTTTCCTTCCAATGTATTTTTTTTGTGTGTCGGAGTATATGTAAAAAAAGTTTCTCTCTCAAGTATATTCGGAATACGGTATTTGACAACGTCTGATTTTGCCATATCTTAATATAATTATGAAAATATAGTTAAACAGATAGTGTTTATCGAAGAGAAAATTTAAATCGGTTGAAAATTGGATTTATAGTGATTTTTTGAAAAATCTATATACCTGTTTCTTTCTCAAACGCTTTTCTCTATGCAGCAAGTATGGCGGTACTGGCGTCTGACGTCACATGCCAGTATGTCTTTCTCTGTCTAATCTTGAATTTCAAACCTTTATAACTTTTATATTTGTAAAGGTAGCTTAAAAATTGTTTTTCTATTCGATAACAGGCATTGTGTAGTTTTAATTTATAAAATATACAAAATAGTCAAATACCGTATTGCCTTCACAGATGGTCAGAAATTTGACATCATCGTGGTCGGCGCTGGCTCGGCAGGGTGCGTTTTAGCCAACAGACTATCGGAGATCTCGAATTGGAACGTGCTTCTGATAGAATATGGCGAGAATCCACCAGTAGAGTCTGTGGTAAGAAAATAATTTTCAGTATGTGGCCCGAGCCCTCTCATTCTGAGAGGAGGCTTGTGCCTGTAGCGGGACGAGTATAGGCTAAGATACTGCAGGTAGGGTATGATCACTCAAGAAATTGAGATTTTCACAAGCCCTTTTATTTAAATAAATAATAAATAAATAAATATCACGGGACAATTCACACCAATTGACCTAGGTAGTCCCAAAGTAAGCTTAGCAAAGCTTGTGTTATGGGTACTAAGCAACGGATAAATATAATTATATAGATATAGACACATACTTAAATACATATTAAACACCCAAGACCCGAGAATAAACATTCTTATTTTTCATACAACTATCTGCCCCGACACGGGAATCGAACCCGGGACCTCAAGCTTCGTAGTCAGGTTCTCTAACCACTAGGCCATCTGGTCGTCTAAATTTGATATAGTATGTGTTTTTTTAAATATATTTTGTCCCACAACAGGGCCCCCAATATTTGGTCTAAAAGTTAAAAAAATCTACAATTTCACTCAACCGAACGTTCTAACCGAAGCAACTAGAGGTCTATGGGGGAGGCCTATGTCCAGTGGACGTCCTATAGCTTATATAATGATGATGTGATGATGAACGTACTAAACTTATTTTCTAGACTTTCTTTTGTTATATGACATAAAGTCAATTACATTGTTATAATGTCACTTGCTATAATACTTATTATTCAAATGGCATAAATTGGTTACATACAATAAAAGCTCTTGAATATTCAGGGTAAATAACTGAAGACCGTGCAAAAATACATTACCTAGAAGATTGTTGTCACTCCTATGCTTACTATTTATCCGTTCCATTCAAAACATTCATCTTTCCAGATCCCCGGTCTGTACCCGTTCGTGGACTACTCCATGGCTGATTGGAACTACTACACCGAAGACGATGGCTACTCCAGTCAGGCTCACAAGACCAAGAACATTCATTTGACGCGAGGCAAGATGCTTGGTGGGTCCAGTGGCGCCAACTACTTGTACTACGTACGAGGCAACAAGGCGGACTTTGATACATGGGTACATAAAGGAGCCCATGGTTGGGATTGGAACAACGTTACATACTACTACAAAAAGAGTGAAGGTAATCGTAGTCCTGAAATCCTGAAAGCAGGTTCAGCAGAATTGCACAATACTAAAGGTCCTTTAGGAATCACAAGACCAACTTGGGATAAAGAAACCAGAAAATATCTCGATGCTTTTAGTGAAAAACATGAGATCCTCACTGATACCAATGGGTACGAGCAACTTGGATATTCTTTGCCTCCTTACACGATTGCTGACAAAAAACGCCAAAGCACTGCTGTTGCTTTCCTCAGACCCATCAAGGATAGAAAAAATTTGTTCGTTCTTAAGAAAGCTCTTTGTACGAAAGTTTTAATCAAGAATAAGAGAGCTATAGGTGTGGTAGTTAAACTTGATAATAAAAAATTAGTCAATCTTTACGCCAACAAAGAAGTGGTCCTATCAGCCGGTACAATTAACACCCCTCAGCTGCTGATGTTGTCAGGCATTGGACCAAAAGACCATTTGACTGAAAAAGGCATAAAAGTTTTGCTAGACTTACCACAAGTCGGTAGAAATATGTACGACCATCCGACGGTGACTGTTACCCTGACAGGGAAAAAAGGCATCAAAACTGCTCCTCAGAATATTAAAGTGCTGACTGACCTCGATACGTTCCCTACGCCTTGTATAATGGGTCACGTAGCTCTTTCGAAAAACCAATCGTACCCAGATTACCAAACTTTAGCGTTCCCGTTCCCAGCGGCGACACTTCTGTCCACTTTGATTTGTTCATACGTTTTCAGATTAGACGACAGAATATGCACGGCTGTTGCAGAAACCGGCCAGAAGCAAGAGACGCTCATGGCACAGATAACTTTGCTGCATCCGAAATCCAGTGGTTACGTAGAGCTTAAGAGTAAAAACCCCGAACACGGTCCTAAGATATTTGCCAAATATTATTCGGATGATGAGGATTTGGATAAACATGCGCGAAGCATAGAAGACTATATTAGTGTTATCAATAGCGAATATTTGCAAAGTGTGAATTCAGAGATTACCGATTTAAAAATACCACAGTGTGCTGATATAGAATTTAATACTCATGAGTATTGGAAGTGCCACGTTTTGAATATTGCTACAACATTGTGGCATCCGGTTGGTACATGTGCTATTGGTTTTAAGGGTAAGAGTGTAGTGGATGCTGAACTAAGAGTGTGGGGCATCGATGGATTAAGGATAGGAGACGCGAGTGTCATGCCACATATCACTAGCGGTAACACTAACGCACCTTGCATAATGATAGGGGAAAAGTTGGCTGACATGATTAAAAGATCGCATGATGCACTATAATTTGAGAAATTTTCTAATTCGGAAAATGCTAAAGGTATAAAGGTATATCTTCAAATCTAAATGTTTGAGTAAAAGTGAAGACCAGTACAAATAGGTTAGGCATTTTTTCTTTGATAAATATTTGTACCTAATTTTATTTATTTTTATTTATAGATATTTTAATAAACAAAACTTGATTTCAACCAGTTGAATTTCATTTATAATGTCATCAACATTTCACAGGAAGCCTGTAAGATTTCAAAAAAGTGAATGAGTGCAAAATCGCTGAGAGTTGAATAAAAGTTAAATCGATTTATTCTAATCTGCACGGCCACAATCAATTATTTAAATAAATAGGGTCATGAAATTATGAATCTCAAGCAAATTTAGTAGGTAATAAAATATTTTTATACTAAACTGGAACTGGGCGGCGTTCGCTTGGCTTCGTTCCTAGAAGTACCTTTTACCTTCTCACACCCTATGCCTTCCTCTACCCCTTCTTCCTTAGTTTTTACCTACCCTTTTACCTAAAATGCGGACACTACTTCTGTACCACCACGGAATAGGAAATGTCAGAAGTCCCTGTTTGTACAGTCGAAGTCAAATATATTTTTACAGTGGTCTATAAATTTTTAAACAAGTTCCTATTAAATGAATATGACAGACACGTCTATTAACATTATTGCTTTATGACTATCAACTTTACTTTAGGGTGGTAGTGGTAGACCACATATTTGGCTGATGCTACCTCGTCTCTGTAGCCTTCTGTCAATTTTACACGACTGTTCTAATATGACGTAAGCAAAAATTTGATCAAAAATATCTAAACACGACTCTGTTGTTAACGGCGTAGAAGCGTGTTCAGATATTTTTGATCAAATTTTTGTTCACAAGTTTATGAACTCGACTGTACTAAACAGTAGATACGGAAACCACTGTCGTTGGAAATACTCACATGCTCGTGCGCATCCATACATTGAAATCTCAGCGATTATACGAACTACGAGCATGTAGTTTCTATTCGAAAAAAGTAGGTAAGTAATAACTTCCGAACCGGTAGCAATACCTACTTAATAATAATTTTACGAATTCGTATTATCATTGAGTCACTATTGCTTTTTGATTAAATCAGGCGTTTTTTGCGGAGTTCGTATCAATAAACTGTGCTGAGGCCACGACTTCAAACTAGTAGAAAATTATTTCCTTCATTTTCTGCGCGCTAATGACATTATCTGACCTTTTTTATATAATATGGCCTATAAGGATGACACTATTTACTCGAGTTTTTATGAGCGTGTACATGAAATATCGGGTCGGTATTTCCATGTCGGTATTATCCGGGACGGTAAATAGTGTCACCCATATCTATGATATCATTGAAAGATCAGTAGTATCTAGACACGCGGTAGCAAGCCAAGTTCAAGCTAACAGAACTGGCGAGCAGCATCGTGTGTAATTTTACCCGAACCATTTGGAGCCCCTTTTGACCCCCTCGTAACTTAAAAACTATTTCACATAAACATGTCAAATTTGGCTCATTTGTTGAGACTTGTGAGATACATATGTGCTCCAAATTTGATAAACACACCTCAAACGGTTATTTAGAATCTCCGTCAGACGGCCATAAGGTACAACATATATGTATAACATATTTTCATTATTTTTTTTCCCTATTTGGCTGCAGCTGAAAATCAGCGCTGTGGTTCCGTACCTCAGCATTGCTGAGCTGCCAGCCCTTTCGGCTAGCTTTAAGTAGACCTTAATTAAACATTAATTATAAGTACCTACCTGATGTATGCTACCTACAAGTTTGTCGATTAAACTTTTTCTTTCTTTTCTTTCTTTTCTTTCTTTCTTTCTTTCTAGATATTCACATCCAAAAATCGTCATTTTTATCACTGACTCACCTATAGCTCAAAACTCTTACCCAGTTCCAGATAACCTAGAAAGTTCAAATTTGGAATCCAGATAGGTATTTAGACGAATACAAAGGAATAAATCAGAAACTAGTAAATTTTTATAATTTTATTATAATTTTTAAATTAAATTATATCTGTACAAAAAGTAATGATATCCCATAAAAACATAAATGTGAAATGCGAGCCAAGTTCAATATTATATTATAATATATGCCTTCATTGTTGACTTAACGACAAAAGAAGTGAGATCTAAATGGGTCCCAAGTTCATTGGTTAGTCCTGAAACTTATGTACAATGCCCGTACAATCCAAAAAGAAGAGGTCCACTATAGGGTTCGTGAAATGAAACTATATACAGTTTACATTCGTAGCAAAGTATATTGAACAAAAAACAACTTCTTCCTTTTATAGGATCTGAGGCAACCAAACGATAGCGCCATCTAATTCGATCCCAGTGACATCTATCGGATTTTAAATAAACTAAATATTCCGTGAACACTTATTTATAACGATATAAAATATTTTATAACAACTTAAAATATCTTGAACATGAAACTACCGTGAGACTCACTCATATTAAATGATATTGTAACGGATAACTCATATCTTAAACCGAGTTTAGCTCGACATGTTTCTAACAATCAATATTATAATATTGAACTTGGCTCTCATTTCACATTTATGTTTTTACTAGCTTAAGCCCGCGACTTCGTCCGCGCGGATCTAGGTTATCGCGCGGTGGCGCCCTCTACCGGAATAAAAGGTATCCTATGTTGATCCTTGGGGTTCAAAATATCTATATACCAAATTTCATCAAAATCGGTTCAGTGGTTTCGACGTGAAAGCGTAACAGACAGACAGACAGACAGAGTTACTTTCGCATTTATAATATTATATAGTAGGGAAGTAGGGATGGGATCTTTATATTCTGTGGTCACCATGCCAAGTCACCGTCACATATTAGGTACTTATACTCTTTGACCGTCACTAATACTCTTTGGGCACGTCGAAGCCACGTCACAACAATTCGACACATTTCAATACCTGAGTAATTAAATGTAATCAATCATAAAATGTAAAACTGTTATTTTTTTTGCACACAATTTTGCACCAATAAGGATGCGAATTGGAGTGTCCTTGCACTGTCATCCAAAGTACATATCCGTACCAAGTTTCAAGTAGATGCCACACCTATGGCAAGACCACCAGTACCCCTAGTGTAAGTTTTCGGTTACAAAATACGTATCGATCGCGTTCGCGTTAAAATCTCAATTTATATGGAAACACGAACAGCGCCTCTAGCGGAACGTTTACGATGTTCGTGTTTTTATACAAATTGAGATTTTAACGCGAACGCGATCGAGACGTATTTTGTAACCGATAACTTACACTAAGGGCACAGAATTTCACTACCAGATTATTGTATTATCACTAGACTCACATAAGCATGCCAAATTTCAGCTCAATCGGATATCGGGATGTGGTCAAAAAATGCTTTTGCAAATTTTGAAACCTCAACATACCACATACATAAGAACGTAGCATAAAAGCTATACATATAAAAACAACAACAACAAAATGAGATACTTACTACAAGAAACGTTTCAGTGGCATGAGGTAAAAGTATAAAATTAGTTACATTTAATTATACTTCATCCAAGCCTATATACCTACTTACATTTCACTGCTGGGCACAGGCATCCTCACAGAATGAGAGGGTTTTTATATTATACTTTAGCTACTTAAAAAAATTGAAAAATTAGTAAAAAAATGGATTTAACAGAGACTGATTGTACCTTTTTTTATAAAGATTTTATTATCGTTTCTAATTTGAAACTAAATGGAGCAAAGATTTATAATTTAATGCTTCATGAGTAAATTAAATCAAGCATGGGTGAGTTTTATTATAATTTAAGATTATAAGTCACTATTTGTTCTGCATTTGATTCCATTTTGAATAGTACTCAGATGTACAGGTAAACGGTTTGAAAATTTTCAAAGAACTGAATTGCCAAATAATCCATATGATTATCGAGCCTGCTCACTAAATTTCATGAGAATCTGTTGAGAAATGTGGCCTGAGAAAAGAGGCCGGGCATCTACACAGACATACGAGGGTAGATTTGTCCAAGCTGAAACAGAGACGCTTCGCTCGATCGATTAATTTAAACATATTATTATTGTTAGCCGCATGGATCCTCACTGACAGACCAAGATTGCCACGGACCGAATACCATAAGATGGATGGCGATGGTAAAATGATCTGTACGCGTTTCTTAATAACAAGCCAAATATAACTTAGATTTGGGATAACTAGAGGACATGGTGTTGAGCCCAGCTTGGATGCCCAGAAGTACAACTCCAGGCTAAAAAAGTTACATTGTGAAATTATTAGGATAGCACTACCTATACGTTCAGTGAGGTTCATTTAAGGATGATTGAAAAGAACAAAAGAAATGATAAATTAAAAATTGAAATGTTTCCAGTATGAACTGGTTGGACTTCGTCATATCGGTGGCTGAGGTGAAGGCAGTAGGGCCAGTTGTAAAGTTCCTGCAGCTCGCTCTGACTGTTCTCTCTCTCCTGGATTTGGCTTCCGATGAATACCCACCACAGGCTAATGTGTTTGGTAAGTGGGTGAATTTCAACAAGCATGAAATTTACCTAATTTTGGTGGCTTTTTTTATTTTTGTTGTCCGAGTCAAAATGATATATCAAAAATACGTTACAAGTCATAATAAATATTGTGTCGTAAAGGCCCTTTATTATACATAGTAGTTTTGGAGATATTATGATTTTAGTAATTTGATTACCACCAAAATTGCTTGTACCCACCAAAATTAGATATATTGGCCACCAAAATTGCACATCTACACCAAAATTAGATACTTGTGCTAATTCAAGGTAAAAAATATTTTTCTTGATCAAATTGTCTGCTGGATATAAAAAGAAAATAAATGTTTTATTAATCGTTTTAATTGTACCAAAATCTCTACGAAAATACAATGTTTAACTCGTAGTAACAAAATAGTACACTGTGTCTTAAGGGCGGTAAATAAGGAGTTACGAACGAGAGTCTATTAGAAGCCCGAAGTCGAAGACTGAGGGCTTTAATGAGTCGATGTTCGTAATTCTAGTACCGCCTGTGCGACATACAATGTTTTTCATCACATTTGCCAGTAAAATTTTATATTTCTAAAAGAAAAAATATAATTATTCCAAATATTGGCGATACCTTAGGCAGCCCCCCCCCCCCCTACCTCAGCATGTGCCTGAGCCGCGTATGCATGTGGTCCTGCAGCAGCGCGCGCAGCAGCATCAGTACGCACATTGACTCATTTACCGACCTTGGGCTTCATGACAAGAAAATTTGTACGCGCAATGACTCATTTACCGATCACGGGTTTCATGACAAGCACATTAAGGTCGAGGGTTTTATTTGGGGGGTTGCAACCAAAGTAGTCAGCATGTTTCGACACTGTTTACGAGCAAGTGTGATGAAAATATAATTGCAATGAAAGTCTTTTAACAATCGACCGTTGAGATCTTCGACTCTTCAAGTCAAACAGTAAGAAAATCAACAATACTTAATCCTACGGATATAACAAGTTCCATTTTCAAGGAACTACACATATGTAACACAGTAAATCAAACAAGCAAAATACAATTCACATTGAATAACAATCGTGAACACCAGTCAGAATCCTATCGGAATTGCACTTGATCTAATTATGTCTTCTATGATTTCACTTTTTATGTTTGTACTTCTATGTCTTTTATTTAAATCTGGCGATAGTTTAGATCTTTGACTTCGAGTCTAGTAAAACAAAAATATATGTTTACTCGTAATAAATACTAAATGCTACAGACACAATTAGATCAAGTTTCAAGGAACTATGTACCACAGTACTTAAATCTAGCTACCAGAATACTACAATTATACGATTCAGTTTAACAGTCTTGGATATAATAACAACTTAAGAAAGATATGATCACATTTGACAGCTACACTTATCGCAATATTTTAATCACTCACTATTTCTTTTTTGTAGTCTTCTTCGCTCACGAGGTTGCATGCTGCTCAGGGGTAAAATCTTACCTTCGGCTTTCTTACGGTGATATCGTTCCCTTTCTTTTCTCCGTAATTCAGCAGCCCGCCCTGGGTCATTCATTATTCTTTTTTTCCTCTCTCGCTCAGCATTTTTTTTTTATCACACTTACTCTTAAACAGTGTCGTAACATGCAGGTTACCATGGTTGCAACCCCCCAAATAAAACCCTCGACCTTAATGTGCTTGTCATGAAACCCGTGGTCGGTAAATGAGTCATTGCCGGTACTAATTTTCTTGTCATGAAGCCCAAGGTCGGTAGATGAGTGTGATACTGCATAGCGTGCTGGTCGTGCTGGCGTGCAGGAGCGCGGCGCGCGCACGTCGGGCACATGGTCAGGCTGGGGGAGGGCGGCGCGGAGGCCGGCGCTGTTAAGAGCGCGGTATCGGCAATTTTTAAAAAAATATTAGTTTTTCTTTTACAAATATACAATTTTACTCGCAAATGTGATGAAAAACATTGTATGTCGCACGGGCGGTACTAGAATTACGAACATCGACTAACTAAAGCTCAGTCTTCGACTTCGGGCTTCTAATAGACTCTCGTTCGTAATTCCTTGTTTATCGCCCTTAAGACACAATGTACTATTCTTTTCGAGGACTTCTTCTCTTGATTGTTTTTTCTTGCGGTTAGCCATTCTAAAAAAATAAATTAAGTTTTATTACAAATACCTTGTGATAATTTAGTTTTATTGTAAAGTAGGTATCTAAGTGTTTATATTTTACTTGAAATAAGTGCATTGAGTCAATAATGTTGTAAATGCAAAGTTTTAAATGTAAAAGGCTTAAAAATGAAATTATAATTATGTGGGTGGGCTTCAAATTACCACCAAAACCACCAAAATTGATCCACCAAAATTAGAAAAAGTGCATAAAAAAATGATTAAAAACAAAACCGTATCATTCACTTCCAATTTAACTTAATATTTTAAAAAGGAAACTTTTAACATGCCTCGCATATACTTCATACAAAAACAAGTATTGCTAAGTCATTAGTTACATACACCACCAAAATTGCATTAAAAAGTATTTTAACACACCAAAATTAGATACTTACGTGCTTGGCGGACAGATCCAGCAAGATATGGCACGTGTGTCATCGCTCAGTGCAGGAGCGGAACTAAACGCACAGGTTAACACACGTTTGTTGGTCTTATTGCGTTTCGTTCGACCACAAAAACATCTTCAATATTTACCACCAAAATTGCCAATTTCACATGGACAACTTTTAGTGCCTAGTTTTGAGTATAAATTCATGTACTAATATTTATTTATATATTCTTATAAGATACTTGAACTAATGAAGAATAAATTACAATGCATTTTTAGTTAAATAAATGGATGTTATGGTTCTATCATAGACAGTCATCAAGAACAACGGATACTGGACGCCACACCAAAATTATGATTTCAATGAAAAAAAATTTTTTTAATAAACATTAATGACTTTTAGAAAAATTTGCAATTTGGCTTAAGATAAAATTTTGTGTTTTCTTTTTAGAAAAAAAATTAAACCTCTAAAACAATTAGTCCACACCATAATTATCAGCTCTGCCGCCAAATTTTCTCGCTGAGATAATCACCCAAGTATATCTGAAGGCCTGTTGTTGTGGTGCTTCATCCAAAAATCTCTGAACGCACCTTAAAATATGTAGAACAAATTTTTTGAACTTTCGTGATTTTTCACTTATTACTACTGCGTTTTCACCAGAGATGTGCGAGGAAATGTTGCGAGGGATGTGTTGTTCATGAACCAATAGAAACGCTCTATTCACCTGTCGTTGCTGGAAACAGCTAGGTAATGAAGCGGTTCAGTTCTATTGGTTCATGAAAAACACATTCCTCACAACACATCCTTGCACAGCTCTGGTAGAAACGCAACCTTATTATGAATTTTATTCACGCAGATGGCCAGGAATTTGACTTCATTGTGGTGGGTGCTGGGTCGGCGGGGAGTGTGATTGCTAGCAGGCTCTCTGAGGTCGGGAACTGGAACGTGCTGCTTTTAGAAGCTGGTGGAGACCCACCGATCGATGCTGTGGTAAGATTGACGAATTTAGTTGTCAGCTGATATGGTCCGCTGTCCCTCGTTTTTTTTTTGTAAAACAAAATTTCAAATTAACCTCGTGCAAGTTTCTCAAAATGGCGCTTAGATGAATTAATCTTTCAACAATACGGATGTTTGAATACGAGGATATATGTCGTTCGATTTTGTAATAAATATTGATATGATATTGTTATATTCTAGTTTCCTGGTCTGTTCCCATTCGTGGACTACTCCTTAGCTGACTGGAACTATTACACTGAGGACGACGGGTACTCCAGCCAGGCCCACAGATCAAAGACCATCCACCTGACGCGAGGCAAGATGCTCGGCGGCTCCAGTGGCGCCAACTACATGTACTACGTGCGAGGCAACAAGGCGGACTTTGATACATGGGTAAAAAAAGGAGCAACTGGTTGGGATTGGGACAACGTTACATACTACTTCAAAAAGAGCGAAGGAAACCGAAGTCCCGAAATCATGAACGCAGACTCACCAGATCTACATAATACTGAGGGTCCGCTAGGAGTCACAAGACCCACTTGGGAAAAGGAAACAGAGAAATATATCGAGGCATTCGCAGAAAATCATAAAATTCATGTTGATACCAATGGGCATGAGCAACTTGGGTATTCATTACCGCCGTATACGATTGCTAATGGCTTACGTCAGAGCACTGCTATCGCTTTCCTTAGGCCCATCAAGGACCGAAAAAATTTGTTTGTACTCAAGAATGCTCTTTGCACAAAAGTTTTGATGAATAACAACAAAGCCGCCGGTGTGGAGGTTAAAATGGAAGATGGGAAAATAATAAGTCTTTATGTTACCAAAGAAGTGGTCCTGTCAGCTGGTGCGATTAACAGCCCTCAGCTATTGATGTTGTCAGGTATTGGACCAAAAGATCATTTGACTGAAATGGGTATAGATGTTTTGGTAGACTTACCTCAAGTCGGTAGAAATTTATACGACCATCCTACGGTGACTGTTACATTGACAGGTGAAAAAGGCATCGAAACTGTAGCTCAAGACCTTGACGTACTGATAAATCTCGACAATTTTCCCACGCCTTGCATAATGGGGCTCGTATCATTGTCAGAAGACCAACAGTTCCCAGATTACCAAACTTTAGCATTTCCGTTTCCCGCGGCAACTTTACTGTCCACCTTAGTTTGTTCATACGTATTCGGCTTAGACGACGAAATCTGCACAGCTGTAGCAGAAGCTGGCCAAGAGCAGCAGACCGTTATGGCAGAGATAGTCTTACTACATCCTAAATCCAATGGCTACATAGAGCTTAGGAGCAAGAATCCTGAAGATAGCCCTAAAATATTTGCTAAGTACTACTCAGATGATGAAGACTTGGAAAAACATGCGCGAAGCATAGAGGACTATATTAAGGTGCTAAACACAAGTTATTTCCGAAGTGTAAATTCAGAGGTGATCGATTTAAGCATTCCACAATGTAAAAGCATAGAATTCAATACTCATGAATATTGGATGTGCCATGTTTTAAATATTGCTACGACATTATGGCATCCAGTGGGCACCTGCGCCATGGGCTTAGAAGGAGAGAGCGTGGTGGATCATGAATTGAAGGTTTGGGGAGTGGATGGACTAAGGGTAGGAGATGCGAGCATTATGCCTTATATCACCAGCGGTAATACTAACGCTCCGTGTATAATGATTGGTGAAAAATTGGCTGACATGATCAAAAATTCATACGGAATAAATTAACGAGTACCTACTCTAATAAGTGCACCAATGTATCATTTATTTTAAAACAATTTTTCTGTAATTTGACTTTATATAATTCCACTTGCTACTATACATATTACTAGCTGTTGCCCGCGCGCGACTCCGTCCGCGTAGTATGCGTTTATCGCTATCCCGCGGGAACTACTCAATTTACCGGGATCAAAACTGCTGAACCAATTTAGATGAAATTCGGTGTATAGATCGCTTGAGTCCCGGTGAAGGACATAAGATAGTTATCCCGGAAATTTTCATAGTTCCCGCGGGATCGCGATAAACGAATTCTTCATATATCGAACGTCACTCCGAGGCTTTTGGTGAATTTAATGATAGCTCATAACGTTGAAAACCGTCCAGCCGTATAGGTTACACAGAGGACCAAAAAAACAGACATACATACATACGTAACTACAATTGAAGAAAATAACCGACTTTACTGTTTAAAAACAATAGTTCATGCTTGAGCAGTAAAAAATTAATAATCGTCTGTTGAGGCCACTATTAATTATTCGTGACTCACGTCACGATTATTATACCTAAAAGTAGAGTTAAACTTACTCGTGTTTTGAAACTTGAAGAAATAGGAAGTTCATTACTTTGTATGCTCTGCTGTTGTGCAGCTGCATACAGGTTTCCTAGTTCTGAATTAGAGACAACGCAGGAAATTCACATATTACCTACTTACATAAAACTAGTTGCACTTTTTACTTAATATTTGATGTTGGTAGAAGCCGCGGTAGTCGCTGATCTAGCTTCTCACTTCTATCAGACACGAGTAAAGAGTAAAACATGAGCTTGGTACACTCACTATCGGTTGCAGAAGTACAGGCAATAGGGCCAGTGTTCAGATACTTGCAGTTACTCCTGGCTGCTCTGGCTACATTGCAATCGGTACCCAAGAACTATCCACCACAGGCCAATGTTTTCGGTAAGTACATACTCGCAGGTAAACGATGGAATGATTGTTGGTATTTTTATTATAGATAGGGTCTTCAAATTCTTCTGGAATTCGGTTTTAGATTTTTTTAATGTATTTTATAAATTGAATCTTTAAATTATTTATTGAAACAGGCGTCCATATCAATGAACTATAAACGATTACTCTGATCACCTGCGTGCGGCTCGGGAAGGTACAATACAATACAATTACTCTTTATCAAGGTATACTTAGTATAAGTTCTATGCACTCGTACAATCGAGATACTATTTT
Organism: Choristoneura fumiferana; assembly: GCF_025370935.1. Classification (NCBI taxonomy): domain Eukaryota; kingdom Metazoa; phylum Arthropoda; class Insecta; order Lepidoptera; family Tortricidae; genus Choristoneura; species Choristoneura fumiferana. Next base: position 17,581,480 of record NC_133481.1, on the reverse strand, counting down.
GACTTCACTAATTGTACTTTCAAGTCTAATAGGATTAGGTTAGGCAAGTTTGAATAGGTACCTACTTCCTCTTCGTAACCAAGATTCGAAATTTACGCATGTCTTTCTAAAGTCCTACGCTAGCTGGCATTGCGCGGGCGACGCCTGCGGGCGCGGGCGCAGGTAAAATCCATTAGCGCTGCTCATGCTATTTTTCAATAGGCATCCTCCCGCACGGTGTAAACCGCGTCAGCTAGAGTAAGCCCTAAATCGAAATATTCACTATCAAGACTGGAAAATTTACAGATGGACAAAAGTTCGACTTCATCGTGGTCGGCGCGGGATCAGCGGGATGCGTGATTGCCAACAGACTGTCGGAGGTCGGAAAATGGAATGTGTTGCTAATCGAATACGGCCAGGATCCACCTATTGAATCTGAGGTAAGATACTGTCTGTGGAGTTTATCTTTCTCAAGGAAACAGTTCTGTCTCATCATCATATTATCAGCCATTGGAGGTCCGCTGTTGGACATAGGTCTCCCCAATTTCGCGAAAGGAAGTAAAAATATGTATATATTACCTGTACTACCAGTAGTAGTTATATTAGTAAAAATAATACTACTTGCACCTAAGAAGTATTGATGCAGCAGGTGTAGGTACCTATACAGTTCCGGCTAAGTAGGTATCATGTTTTCCCGTATCAGTATTGTACCCGTATTACACAATGTTTTTCGACATGAATTCTAATGTACGCATTGGATCGGTCTAAATTGTCCAGTTAAGTTTTAATCACTGTTCCGAATTCATCAGTTTCTTCACACCTACAAGCTGAAATTTTAAAATTTTCAAGATTTCTTCATGTCATCAATCTATCAACCACTTAACCTTGCTATTGGACATACTTAATACTCCTTTCTGTATTATTAAGCTCTCATTTCCCCCGATTGATAACAAAAAACAAGTCATACCGTTAAAATCTGATCGCTTCTTCATTTAACTTGAAGTTATAACACCATTATTGGAATATTTCAACATTCCAGATTCCTGGTCTGTTTGCGTTCATCCCCCATTCCAAGGCTGACTGGGACTACCATACAGAAGATGACGGCTACAGCAGCCAGGCTCACAAGACGAAAAACATTGACATGATGCGAGGCAAGATGCTCGGCGGCTGCAGTGGCACCAACTTCATGCTCTACGTGCGAGGGAACAAGGCGGATTTTGATACATGGGTAGACAAAGGAGCAACTGGTTGGGATTGGAACAACGTAACATATTATTATAAAAAAAGTGAAGGCAACCAAATTCCAGAAATCATGGAAGCCGGCTCTGCAGAATTGCACAATACTAAGGGACCATTGGGAATTACTAGACCTCTTTGGAAAAAACAAACAAGCAAATATCTTGAAGCGTTAAGCGAAAATCATAGAATTCTAACAGATACGAATGGGCATGAACAGCTTGGATATTCGATGCCGCCATACACAATAGCTAATAAGGTACGTCAGAGTACCGCTACCGCTTTTCTTAGCCCTATCAAGGAACGAAAAAATTTATTCGTCCTCAAGGAAACTCTTTGTACAAAAATTTTGATTAAAAACTACAGAGCTATCGGTGTAGAGGTTAAACTAAAAAATAATAAAATTATTAACTTATACGCCTCCAAAGAAGTGGTCCTTTCAGCCGGTGCAATCAACAGCCCCCAACTGTTGATGTTGTCAGGCATCGGACCAAAAGATCATCTGAGAAAAAAAGGCATAAAAGTATTGCTGGACTTACCACAGGTCGGTCAGAATATGTATGACCATGCAATGGTGCAACTTGGTTTGACTGGGGAGAAAGGTTTAAACACCGTTCGTGAGAACTTCGATGTATTCACTAACTACGACAAGCTTCCCTTACCTTTTATAGCAGGCCACGTTTCACTGTCAATCGACCAACCATTTCCTGATTATCAGACTTTAGCTGCGCCATTCGCCGCGGCGACTATAATACCTACAACTATATGTCGTATACAATTGGGACTGGACGACAGAATTTGCACAGCTATGTCAGAAGCCGGCAAGACGCAGGAAACGCTTACAGTATCTATAATGTTGCTGCACCCGAAAAGCAAAGGGTACATCGAGCTTCGGAGCAAGAATCCTGAAGATAACCCTAAGATTTTTACAAAATATTACTCAGACCACGATGATTTAGAGAAACACGCGCGAAGTGTGGAGGACTTTATTATGAAGGTCAAGGATACTAAATATTTTAAGAGCGTAAATTCTGAGTTAATAGATTTCAAGGTTCCACAATGTGTCCATATCAAATTCAATACTCATGAATATTGGAAATGCCATGTGTTAAATACTGCTTCGACGATATACCATCCAGTGGGCACTTGTGTTATGGGGCTAAAGGGAGAGAGCGTGGTGGATTCTGAGTTGAAGGTATGGGGAGTGGGCGGGCTAAGGATAGGAGATGCAAGTATTATGCCTTCTATAACAAGTGGAAATACTAATGCACCGTGTATAATGATTGGCGAAAAATTGTCTGACATGATAAAAAGATCATATGGTGTTTACTGATAAAAAAAACTGGACAGGTGCGAGTCGATCTCGCGTGGAGAGGTTTCCGTACGATAAAGTATTTTAATAATTGAGTTTTTATTCATTGTGCCCCCTTCCCTATGACTTATTAATTTATGAAGTCTGCTGAGCTATACTAGCAGACCTTATATAGAACCGAGTTATGCTATGTTATGAATATGATTTAATATAATGTACATACATTAATCTAGCATTTCATCAAGTGAGATTTCTTTTGTATTCAGCCCAAGAAAACAATAGTACTTACTTACATTGTTGTAGACGCAGGAAACTAAGCAATAGATAGATCAAAAGCATCTATTGCACTTTTGGCCATGACTAAATATTGTGCTTTTCGCGACTACTGCGAGGAAATAATGAAATGAGCTTTGACTATATAAACACTAGACAGAGCTTAGGCGGCATGAAAACGTCCCAAAAAATATAATTATAATAATAATAATAAAGTTTTATTTTCAGGCATTCAGAGTACACCAATATTATGTAAAAAAATAAAATTAAATGAAATCATTAAAAATAAAACTAAAATAAAAACACAAAACAAAATAGCAATAAGGAATAGAAAATAAAAATAAAATTAGGTTGAACCTACTTTCGGTTCTCGTTTTGATGGGCGGAAAGCCTAAGCCAACTGTTGGCTTATATTGCGGAGCGCGCGATTCATAAGTGCCTCAAAATGACGAAATGCGCCATAAAAGTGTGCCGAAATTATAAAGGGAGGATAAAAAAACCCTAATAAAGTGACTTTCCATCGGTAAGTACTCCAGAACCCATAGCATTTCGTATATAAGAAAAGATTAAATTATTTTGGTTAATATTGTTTGACATTTCTTATAGGTGTTACCAGTTTTCAGTATAAAATCCCACACAATTCAGTCCAAATCGTATTTAAAAGTTTGTATTGGGCACAAAGCCGAAATGTATCGATTTTACGCATCAACCTGAACAATTTTTACTTTTAATCGACTTGAGAAAATGGCGAATCTAATGAATGGTCGTTGATATTTGAATGAGTATTTGCATCGTCTGATCATAGTGAGAGAGGAAGTAGGTAAACTCCGACCCTTTGTTCTTATTTTTGTACATGTTTTTTGTGTTTTTTACGTGTTTAGTGTGCTTTTTTTGTATAATTTTAATTTTACAGCGCATTGGTTTTTACTGTAATGCTGTAATTTTTAGTTGACAAATAAATAAATAAAATCAGATCAGCTCAATAGTACCATGTTATTGCACTGTCGTCGCCGAACTTACATAAGTATTCCAAATTTCAAGTCAATCTGACTACTGGAAGTTAGTCGAATTTAACTTGCAAGATTTGACTACAGACTACGGGACAGGTGAAAATAAATAAAAGCTTGTAATTACTAGTTATGTTAAATTAAAGATTAACATTTAACTGTCGTGCTACTTAATCAAATCGATTGTTTGGAAAATAATTCATTGTAATATTATTGAGTTTAATATTCACGAATAAAACATATATACTGTCTGAGTGGTAAAAAATGTGGCCCTCAAATGTATGCTTAAATAGGTAATTTTGTATATAGAGGGAAAAACAGTTTTTTAGTTTTATTTATTCATATTTTATTTGATTACATTAACCATTAGGTACTTTTACTGGCGTCTATCGCGCTCTAATAATTTTCCCCCAAATTTTGGGGGATTCGAAATTACGTGGTATCATTTTGCACGCACACAGTGACAACCGGATTGACGTAACGAGAGCGTAAGATGAAGCTGTCACGTGGTCACCACGCACACAAGCAAGAAAAAGATGGGACGTTTTGAATCGCATTGTTTCCTACTGAGACTCTGTCTAAAGGAAATGAGAGCCAAGTTCAATATTATGATGTATGCCTTGATTATTGTCTTTAAAGACAAAATAAGTGAGATCGAAATGGGTGCCAGTTCATTGGTCAGTCCTGAAATTTATTTATAACAATATAAAATATTTCATAACAACTTAAAATATCAGTAGTTCTCATAATACGAATATATCCATATATTCCATTTTCAAATTTCAATAAAATTGACACGCCTGCTCAAGTTTTTTTTTATACCGGGTGTGGCCTGTAATATGAGCAAATAATTAAAACATAGATTATACTCGCCCACGTGGAATTCGGTTATCGTGCGCTGTTCCCTCGGGAACTGTGCATTTTCCGGGATAAAAAGTAGCTTAAGTATGTCATTCTCTGGCCCATAAACTTCCTCTACTTATGCCAAAAATCACGTCGATCCGTCGCTCCGTTTCGACGTGAATGACGGACAAACATACAAACACACGAAACATACAAAAAACACTTTCTTATATATAATAATTAGGATGGACCATTGGATACTGTTAATAATTAAAACAGTGTTAATTAATTTTATTGTAAATTCAGAACACACAGCTTTATATAACGCTGCCGTTGTGAGAGCAATTTCAAATTTCAAATAAATTGACACGTCTGCTCAATTTTTTTTTTTATACTGGGTGTGGCCTGTAAGATGAGCAAATAATTAAAACATAGATTATACTCGGCAAACTGAACAACATTAGTTCAGCGACTTTTAAAAATAATTAGGTTTATAATTTTTATTACAATTTTAAGTTTATTCGAAGAAGCAATGTAAAGCAAAATGCTTGATGTTTGTAGCGTGACAGGCGACGTCAGTTGTATTCTAGGATGGCGTACATTGATAGTAGTATTAAATTTGTATGAAAATCCCGGAAAATGCACGAGGGAACAGCGCACGATAACTGAATTCCACGTGGGCGAAGCCGCGGGCAAAAAGTAGTAAGTAAGTATTTTTTTTAAATGATTAAATGAATTATCTACAGAAAATATTTACAACATTATCTAAGAAAAAAACGTGATACGAGTTTTGATATACCTACAGTATTTTTATTAGTAGCCAAAGCTTTAGACGCAAGATCAAGATTAACTATAAAATAAATGTGGGGGCGCGGTCATTACTCTCTACGACTCTACATAAGTCGTTTAGTTCTCCATTAACTCTTCTGAGTGGCGGATTTAAAAATAACTAAAGGTGTGTATAACTGTTTTGATCAATACGAGTTAAAAAAAAATGAAAGAGACCCTAAATACACGATGATTCTTAATTCGTGATCAGGTAGGTACCATTTTTTTTTAAATTTAATTCTGTTTTATTTCTTTATCAATTCCTAGCGATCCGCCCCGGCTTAGCACGGGCAAACTTAAAAAAAAAACGGCCAAGAGCGTGTCGAACACGCCCAAAATAGGGATCCGTAGCCATTACGTAAAAAATAAGTAATATAATTTCTAAGGATTTCGTATTTTATACGAAATCTTCCAAGTTTAGGTATATTTTCTATCTTAGGCTGCTATTTAAGAGTAAAACTACTAATAATTCTCAAGCAAACTTAGCCGTTATAGTTTTCCTTGAAAGTTTGATATACAGTCAAAACCGTTTACGACGACATCGTTTAGAGCAACATAAAGTGCTACCATCCTGATTTTTTTCAAATTTTTCCACCCACCGGTTGAGATTTTAGAGGAGGGGGGGGACGCTCGAATTTAATGAAAATTTGCACTTTAAAGTTAAAAATTTCGCAAAAAAAACAATGAATCGAAAAATCGTTTTAGCAAACCCCTAATGGTAAGACCTAATCCATAGATACCCCACACTATAGGGTTGGATGAGAAAAAAAAAACACCCCCACTTTACGTCTATGGGAGGTACCCTAAAAAACTTTTTTTAATTTTTTTATTATATTACTTTGTCGGCATAGTTTATATATATATCCGTGCAAAATTACAGCTTTCTAGCATTGATAGTCCCTGAGCAAAGCCGCGGACGGACAGACAGACATACAGATAGACATGGCGAAACCAAGCCATTTTGGCACCGGAACCCTAAAAAGAGATCTCAAATCAAGGGCACTCTCACTCATTTTTTAGCTCCATTTCCCAAAAACTACACCCGAGCGAAGCCGGGACGCATCTTTTTTTTATTTTTTTTTATACGACTGGGTGGCAAACGAGCAAGTGGGTCTCCTGATGGTAAGAGACATCGACGTAGAGTAAATGTATCTTATGCATTTTATTATTATGAATCGAATGTCCGATCAGAATAATTTAAAAAAACCGGCCAAGAGCGTGTCGGACACGCCCAAAATAGGGTTCCGTAGCCATTACGTAAAAAATAAGTAATATATTTTATACGAAATCTTCCAAGTTTAGGTAAATATATTTTATACCTTAGGCTGCTATTTAAGAGTAAAACTACTAGTAATTCTCAAGCAAACTTAGCCGTTATAGTTTTCCTTGAAAGTTTGATATACAGTGCCTCTAGTGCGGCGTTTTCACAAAACATTCGTTTACTATTCGAAGACGTATATCGAGCGTTCGATCGTCGATACGTAGCCGCCATATATGTCCACGGTGCGGCGTCGTCGCCCGTTTTCGTTACGATACGCAGACGAAATAGTTTACGTAGCAAACCTACACTCATAAAAGTTGTTGTGCAAACTTTCCGCTAGAGGCGCTGTTCGTGTTTCGATACAAATTGAGATTTTAACGCGAACGCGATCGAGACGTATTTTGTGAACGGGAAAATACACTAAGCGTACAGTCAAAACCGTTTACGACGGCATCGTTTAGAGCAACATACTTGCTACCATCCTGAATTTTTTCAAATTTTTCCACCCACCGGTTTAGATTTTAGAGGGGGTACGCTCGATTTTAATGAAAATTTGCACTTTAAAATTGAATATTTCGCAAACATATCACTGAATCGAAAAATCGTCTTAGCAAACCCCTAATGGTTTTAAAAGACCTATCCAACGATTCCCCACATTATACGCTTGGATGAGTAAAAAAAAAATCACCCCCACTTTACGTCTCAAAGTCAAAGTCAAAGTCAAAATATCTTTATTCAATTTAGGCTATAACAAGCACTTATGAATGTCAAAAAAAAATCTACCACCGGTTCGGAAAAACCTCTGCTGAGAAGAATCCGGCAAGAAACTCAACGAGGTATATAATTTTTTTAAAACAGATTTACAATATTATTAAATGATATGTATACATCACAAGTATTTAACACAACTTTATTTTTAACACAGTAGGTTCGCTATTTGAAGGGATGGCTAATGCGGATCGGAATTATTTCCAAATATCCCTGTCTATGGAGGTACCCTAAAAAAAATGTTTAATTGTACCATTTTGTTGGTATAGTTTACCTATATACCTATCCGTGCAAAATTACAGCTTTCTAGCATTGATAGTACCTGAGCAAAGCCGCGGACGGACGGACAGATAGACAGACAGACAGACAGACATGGCGAAACTATAAGGGTGCCGTTTTTGCCATTTTGGCTCCGGAACCCTAAAAATGATATTATAAAGAGAAAAGATTTGTATTTTTGCATGATTGGTACGAGTAAACTTAAAAACTACTAGGCCGTTTTCATAAATTCTTTCACCATTAGAATGCTACATTATCCCAAAGCGACATAGTATTTATTTTTTACCAGAAAAAAAATAGGGTTTTACACTAAGGGGCTGTTTCACCATCCATTGATTAGTGTTAACTGACGGTTAAATGTGATGCCGTCTCTATTTGTTTTGTTCGAATAGACGGAGACGGCATCACATTTAACCGACAGTTAACACTAATCAATGGATGGTGAAACAGCCCCTTAGTAATTTTGGGTTCTTCTTACTCAGAATCACGAGCGCTATTGATTTTGACGAAGGAAAATAACCATAAAGTGATAGAAGCCCATCTGGTAGACGATACCTAGTATATGTACCTAGATTAAGGTTAAATATTAAAAAAAGGTATATTATTTTTTGCTTTTCAGTTTTTTCGGCGGTAAACCAAAATGGATGGTGAAATAAATTATGAAATAAAAACTTAGGGTAGGATTTTTTTTTTCAAATTTATATAGAACTGACCAACTTTTAACCTATCCAATAAAAAAAGAATTAGCAAAATCAGACTACTCTGTAAAAAGTTATGCATTGTCATACATAAAAAAAACGCGTCGACTTGAGAATCTCCCCCGTTTTTAGGGTTCCGTATTCAACTAGGAACCCTTGTTTTTCGTCGGTTACAAACTCGCAAAAACTTGAGACTTCGATTTTTACAAGGTTTTTTTTTGTTTCACCTGTTCCGTTGTCTGTCTGTCTGTCTGTATTCAAATCTTGCAAGTTAAATTCGACCAACTTCCAGTAAGTAGTCGGATTGACTTGAAATTTGGCATACTTATGTAAATCACGTGACAATGCAATAATCTAGTAGTGACATCCTGCAGCCAGGATCGTCTCCGCAAGACAGAACTCTTCAACGGTTAATAGCATCGACTTGAAATTTGGTATGCAAATGTAGTGTGGGTGACAATGCAAGTACAGTCATCAAAAAGTACAGTCAGCAAAAAAAGGTTGTGTTAAAAATGATTTTTTTATGGTTAGGTTATTTTTATTTTCTACCCGACGCGCGAAGGCGGGTTATGGCTTATATTATCAACTTAGCTACACCCTGCATGGATGCCACATGTATATTTGACAATTTTGTATGCGTTTTATAAATTAAAACTACACAATGCCTGTTATCGAATAGAGAAACAATTTTTAAGCTACCTTTACAAATAACAAAGTTATAAAGGTTTGAAATTCAAGATTAGACAGAGAAAGACATACTGGCATGTGACGTCACACGACAGTAGCGCCATACTTGCTGCATAGAGAAAAGCGTTTGAGAAAGAGACAGGTATATAGATTTTTCAAAAAATCGCTATAAATCCAATTTTCAACCGAATTAAGTTTTCTCTTCGCTAAACACTGTCTGTATATCTATATTTTCATAATAATATTAAGATATGGCAAATTCAGAAGTTCTCAAATACCGTATTAACAGAAACGACTTACCTATAGTGGTGAAATACTCTACTATTCTCACATTGTTTTTTAATAATTTATTAATGAACTAGCTGTTGACCGCGACTTCGTCCGCGAAGAATTCGTTTGTCGCCTTCCAGCGGAAACTACGCAATTTTCCGGGATAAAAACTATCCTATGTCCTTCACCGGGACTTAAACTGTGTATTAAGTATGTATATCGAATTTCATCTAAATCGGTTCAGTGGTTTTAACGTGAAGATCTAACAAACAAATAAACACACTTACAAACTTTCGCGTTTATAATACCCACACCCAGTGGGACTATTTTAAGTCACAAGGTACGTCTGCCGTCATAATACCTTATTTAAAACCGGATCTATTATCAACCTCACGGAAACTAGTTTTTTTTTTGTCAGAAATTAATCACTTTTTCATTCAAAGGAATCCTTGAGGCTTGGCTTTTTGCAAGCGTTTTGCAGGTGGTAGGACCTTGTGCAAGGTCCGCCCGGATTGCTACCACCATCTTGCTCGCTAATCCTGCCGTGAAACAGCAGTGCTTGCAGTGTTGTGTTTCGGCGTGGAGAATAAGACAGCCGGTGAAATTACTGGCACTTGAGGTATCCCATCTTAGGCCTCTAGGTTGGCAACGCATCTGCAATCCCCCTGGTGTTGCAGGTGTCTATGGGCGGTGGTGATCTCTTATCATCAGGAGGCCACTTGCTCGTTTGCCATCCAGTTGAATAAAAAAAAAAGCTTTTCTGTAACTTGCCCTGTTTACTTATTATTTATTTATTTGTTTGTTTGTTTGGGTCAAATCTTGGAAGCTTTTGGAGTTGAAATAAAAAATACAAAAAGACTCCAAAAAGCCAATCATTATTTTAGTCCCTCGATAAAAAATATACTTTTTATGCTCTAGTGCATAAAGTAAAATCTTCGTCTAAGACCAAGGCAATCGGGTGTAAACAGCCACAAACAAAGAAGTTTATACATATTTTTTATAATTTTTATTTTAACTCTCGACGCAAAAAGGGGGGTTTTATAAGTTTGACCGCTAGGTGTGTCTGTGTGTCTATCTGTGGCACCGTAGCTCTTAAACGGGTGTACCGATTTGAATGCGTTTTTTTTAATTGAAAGCATATTTTCTAGCGATGGTTCTTAGACATGTTTTATTAAAATCGGTTCAGCCGTTTTTGAGATATTGAACTTTGAAGTGACAAAGTCAGGGTTTTCCAACTTTTTGTTGTTGTAGGTTATCAATTTTTACAATAAGAGTAATAAAATAATAATAATAATAATAATTAGGAATAACAGTTCAGAGAGGTAATGCTGCCAGTGTCTTGGGGTCAATGCCTGAGGCAGAAAATTTGGATGACATTTTTATTTTGTAACATTGTTAGTTTATATATAGTTTTAGTTTTGGATGTTAGATAGTTTTTTCTAAGACTAATAAATGCATTTTTTGTTTCTTGTTTGTGAAAAAAAAGTAATAACGAGTTCGTTGCGGCAAATTTTTATTTTATGTATACTTAAGTAAAACTAAAATTCAATCAAATCAATCAAAATAAATAAAAAAACTGTAAAATGTATGATCATAGTAATGCATTGAACAATAAGAGGTAGGTACATAGTAAGATTAGTAAGTGAACAATTGTTTCCACTGTTTCTATTTAATTTCCACGCCATCGAAGTGAAAAGCAGAGTGTAAAACTCGAGCATAAAACTTATTTTCCCCTCGCCGTATCAGCTCAGGTCGCTATATGAACATCTCGGGTAAAATGGCTCGTTTTATGCTCTTGTTTTGATTTACTATTTTCATTGCATTATTTCTAAAAGCAGAACAAATTAACTGAAAACTGATTTTGCGCGCTTTTTTGTCACTGTTTTTTGTTATTGGAGCGAGCAAGTGAGATAGCGCTAAGCCGTGCCGGGAGTTAACCGTATACGAGTAGCTCGCGCGTGAGAGCGAAATACCTATAAGTAAATATCTCTTGTATGTAGGTGTCACATATTGGTGTTACGCAATATTTCCTACTTCAAAGACATTTCGGTAATATAATTGGTCACTTTTACTGTAAATTTGGCTACTGGGAAATTAAGCACGACGAGCGACGAGCGAAGCGAGGAGGAGCGTTAGGTACAACTGCGACCACAACGCTCGAGCCGAGTGAGCGAGCGAAGCGAGCGTGCCGCGGTAGCGGCCGGCGAAGCTTCAGAACCTAATATATTTGGCCCCTACTAGTGCTGGTTATGTAATTTATTTGATGCATAAAGTATATAAATGATGAAAATTAATTGATAGGATTATATCTAACGTTTTTATATAACTTGGGACGCACCCACTACCACTAGTGAACTTCGGTTCCACGCTCATTCTGGCGTCAGTTCAGTACATCATTCTGGTATTCTGTCATTCACATCAAAAAATTTGATTTTAGTATTTCAGTCTCGACTCGACCATCAGTCCGTTAGTCGGAAAGGGTTAGGTACACGATAGGTCTGTCTTCAGACCAGAATTGTGGACTGAACTACTTAACGGCAGAATGAGCGTGTAACCGATGTTTTACGTTTTCCAGAATGGTGTTCCACGATCTATTGGTGTCTGTGGCGGAGGTGGACATCGTTGGCCTAGCTGTGAAGCTGATACAGGCAGTGCTCGCTGTCCTCTCCGCCCTGCATCTTGGCTCCCATAACTACCCTCCACAAGCGAGCGTCTACCGTAAGTATTATACTATAAAATAAGTTTTTATTTGCTTATGTCGTTCAAAACTCGAAACAAAAGTCAACTTTCTGTTTCTTTCTTCTCATTTGAATCTCCAGGAAAACGCAAAAGCCGAAATGTCGTGCGAAATAACATTCTGGTGGTACTGTAGAGTATTATGATGCAGTTCCAGCAGAACTAAATGATTAATAGGGACGCTGCGCGGAGCTCCTATTCCGCGTAGGTGAGGCGCTTCGCGCCTTGTCGCAAATCAATTCTAACCTAAATTATGTGGGTTAAATGTAGGTACCTATTCAAAGGCTCGCTTGTCATAAGGTATCTATGAGTAGGTAATGTATTATAGTGTTAGTAATCACCAATACATGGATGATAAATGACATTATGGCGTGTGATAATTATGGATTACAATGATTATGAAAAATTAAACTATTGAAATTAATATGGGAATCAAATATTCCGTCATTTGATTAATATGGTAAACAATCAGTATGGCATAATATGAAATTATAGGAAACAACATTATGGCAGTTGAATATCATGACATCTGCCATTCGGGCAAATGAATTCCGGCAAGTAAAGGTTTACCCAAAAATGTGTTTTAGATGGTGACAAATTCGACTTCATAATAGTGGGCGCTGGGTCGGCGGGCTGCGTGCTGGCCAACCGGCTGACTGAGGTCTCCAACTGGACCGTGCTGCTCATAGAGGCTGGTGACGACCCGCCCATCAGCGCTGTAGTCAGTACCGCTTTTTATTAAACCTGCAAAAA
>NC_133481.1:17513045-17568447 GCF_025370935.1 Choristoneura fumiferana | reverse complement strand
ATATTTTTCTCGTCTCACCTAATTTTTAATCTCTTTCTACTCGTAGATACCTAGCCTGTTCCCCTTCGTGGACTATTCCATGGCGGACTGGAGCTATTACTCGGAGGACGACGGGTACTCCAGCCAGGCCCACAGATCAAAGACCATCCACCTGACGCGAGGCAAGATGCTCGGCGGCTCCAGTGGCGCCAACTACATGTTCTACGTGCGAGGGAACAAGGCCGACTACGACTCCTGGTCGCAGCTTAACCCTGGTTGGGACTGGGACAACGTTCTTCCCTACTTCAAGAAAAGTGAACGCTTAAATGACCCTCAAATTATGACCGGCGATACAGCTTCGTTACATGGAAGCGAAGGTTACTTAGGCATCACTCGACCTACGTGGGAGCAAAAGACCAGAAAATATTTTCAGGCTTTCAGAGAAAGCGGACACGACATCTTAGTAGACACGAACGGTTTTCAGCAACTAGGTTATTCACCAACACAATATACCATCGATGGTGGCTTACGTCAAAGCACTGCGGTATCGTTCCTCAGACCTATAAAGAATAGGCCCAACTTGTACGTTCTGAAAAATGCAGTCGCCAGAAAAATACTTTTTGATGGTAAAAGAGCCATTTCTGTTCAAGTCAAAAATCTAAAGAAGAAGATAATTACGGTCAAAGCTAGGAAAGAAATCATTTTGTCAGCAGGAGCGATTAGCTCCCCACATCTACTGATGCTGTCAGGGATTGGACCAAAGGAGCACTTAGAACATAACCAAATTAAAGTTAGGTTGGATTCCCCAAATGTGGGACAGAACTTGCAAGATCATTCATCTATAATGGTGGTTTTGACTGGACGGAAAGGATTGGAAACTGTAGTTGAAAATGTAGAGATCCTAGCTAGATTGGACAAGTTTCCAACGCCTTCTATAATGGGTCATGCGACGCTCAACAAATCTCAAACCTTTCCTGATTACCAAACAACCTCATTTCCGTTTCCGGCTGGTACTGTATCCTCGACAGTCATATGTTCTGTAGTTTTTGGGCTAGATAATGACATTTGCACAGCTGTCGCGCTGGCAGGACAAACTCAAGAGACTCTTTTTACAATCGTCAACATGCTTCATCCACATTCCAGAGGGAGCATCAGACTGAAAAGTAAGAACCCTGACACACATCCAGCAATTAGTTTAGGATACTATTCTAGTCAAATAGATTTAGAAAACCACGCTAAGTATATACAAGATTATGTTAACATCATTAACACAGAATATTTTAGATCAGTTGGATCAGAAATTGTGGATATGAATATAAAAGAGTGTAAAAATTTCGTGTTTGGCAGTCATGATTATTGGAAGTGCCATGTGCTGAACATAGCTACTACCCAGTGGCACTTCGTTGGCACGTGTGCCATGGGCCCTGAAGGGGTAGTTGACGAGCGGCTTAGGGTAAGGGGGGTGGAAGCCTTAAGGGTAGTGGATGCTAGTATCATGCCTACTATCACAAGTGGGAATACCAATGCCCCTGTTATCATGATTGCAGAAAAAGCTAGTGATATGATAAAGAATGACCATGGAATACACGAAGAAGAGAATAGTAGCAAATGAAGTAATTAGATTCGGTTTGTTATTACTAAAGAGGGAGATATTATAAGTACTCAATAGCAGAGGCGTCTTTACCTATAGCGCAGGGGGTGCGTTGCACACGGGCGCAGCGGTGTTAGGGGCGCCGGCCGCGGCACTTTGTACTTATTCCATTTTGACCACGCGCTTCCTAGATGACACTAAACACTAAAGTAATAATTGCACACGGGCGCTACAAGGGCTAAAGATGCCTCTGCTTAATAGGTTCAATGTTCCACAGTTCTTACAACAGGAGTAAGAATTTAAAGTTTGTATAAGTTGTATACCTATATTATATAAGTGATCAAAACATTTGACGACTGGATGGCCAAGTGGTTAGAGAACCTGACTACGAAGCTTGGGTCCCGGGTTCGATTCCCGGCCGGGGCAGATATTTGTATGAATAATACGAATTCTCTCGGGTCTTGGATGTTTAATATGTGTATTTAAGTATGTATTTATCTCTATAAGTAGGTATGTTTGTTTATCCGTTGCCCAGTATCCATAGTACCTACAAGCTTTGCTTAGTTTGGGACTAGGTCAATTGGTGTCAAGAGCATCAGCACAGAAAATGGTGTGGCTTTACAATTATCAACTTCAAAAAATTGCATTTGCAAAAAACATTTAGAAAAGCGTTGAACACTTCCTTTTTATAAATGTTGATTTTTAAGTTTCGATTTCATTCTAAGATCCGCCTCAATGCTTACCATAAAAAGTTGAAAATACACTAAATACTCGACCAAACAAAACAAAATTAACAAATAAAAAGTCTAAGGGGCTTCACCATCCATGGATTAGTGTTAACTGGAGGTTACATGTGATGCCGTCTCTATTTGTTTTGTTCGAAAAGACGGAGACGGCATCACATTCAACCGTCAGTTAACACTAATCAATGGATGGTGAAACAGCCCCTTACTCAACAAATTTAACACATGTCACCCGAAACCCAATAAAATTACCTAAGTACTGTAAAAAATTCAGACTTCTATCCATCAAAATAAAAAGATTTATGAGATTTTGAATTTTATGTGTTTCATTGTTGGACACTTGATCCTAACCAACCTGACGTTGTTTTATTTAAGTATATAGAATACCTATTTCAATAAACTATTGAACTTAATATTTTTTGTAGGTATTCATTTTATTACGTTAATAAAATCCTACAAAAGTTTAGCTAAAAATTAACACGACATTCATAATCTGCTAGGCGGTATGAAGTTTGACGGGTCAGCTAGTTATTTAATCTTAATAAAAGTTAAAACGATAGTGTGCGCTTCTTCTTTCTTTCCCGGCCTCTGCAGTAATGTACTATTATTGCAACATTACATTATAACGCATTGTTGTCTTGCTGAGGGCCTACTCCGAAGTTCGAAAATCGAAGTTCGTATCGTACCGTCCCTCTCGCTCTCGTATTAAACAGTATAAGTGTCAGAGGGAACGCACGATACGAACTTCGAGTTTTATAGTAGCCCTGCTGTAACACTAGGGTTGCGTTTCGTTTCCACGCAGTCTACTTCGTACGGTGTTGAACACATAACAAATAGTTTGGACACAGGAAAGAGAAACATTGCAAAATTGTGCTTAAAAAAGTCAACTGTCAGTACTGTCACCTGTCAACTCAACAGTCAGTTTTATGGCGTCACGTCACGTCTTGCTTGACTCACAGGCTTGACTTGTCTCTTGTTTGTCGACTACTTTGCGTTCGCTAAGATGCTACTTTCATTTGGCGATGGCTATTTAGTTCTTCATTAATGAAATTAAAGAATCTAGGAGTGTTTTAAGGTACAATTGGTGTTTAAGTGTTATCGTTAAACACTGTCCATAAACATGACAAACCTTGATGTAAGTACAATTGTTTTCTATTTTGAAATTTACGAATAGATTCATGGATATCTTCTGATTTTATAATCTAAAGCTTTCTGATTAATTTAATTTTGATACCAGTTAAAATCTATCTCTTTGTGTAGCCATTCGTTTTTAAAAAAATGTTTAACTAATACCTCGCTAGTCCATGTTTATTAATACAAATTTTAAAACTGACTTAATACTAATAATTAAAAAAGCACAATAATAATTTATTAAAAACAGTTATACAATAAAAAAAAATAAAAAAATGTCAAAAATCACAAAAAGAAAAAAAAAATGAGATGTTTTTAAAATATTTATTACACGAAATTGTTTTTATATATAGATGTATTAGTAATAGGTAGTTAGGTTTTTGTTTTTTTTATTATGTTTTAGGTAGTGTTTTGCTTATTGTCAGCCACACTCCCATTTCCTTCTTCAAGGTGAGGACTGAAAACCAGCAGCTCTGCTGAGTCCTTAACCTCTCCACAAATTATGTTTTATCTGTTTCTTTCTTTGTATTTTGTTATGTTATATTTTTGGCTTTGTGAATAAATATTCTTTTATTTTTTTTTCATTCTATTTTATTGTTTTAATGGATATTTAGGGGCAGTTTCACCATCCATTGATTAGTGTTAACTGACGGTTAAATGTGATGCCATCTCTATTTGTTTTGTTTGAATAGACAGAGACGGCATCACATTTAACCGTCAGTTAACACTAATCAATGGATGGTGAAACAGCCCCTGAATGTCATCTAATCTAACCTATACTTTACGTCAATAATTTGAATGACAAAATAATAACCTGACTGGGTCAAGAATTCCTCTTATTATCAGTAGGTATCAAATATCAAAGCTAACATTTTACAAAGACTGCAAAGTTATGGACAGCCCCAACCTATTCGAATGAATTATACAGAAGTATAAAAAAAAACATTACATTTCAGGTAAGTAACAGTAGCACGGACAGCAGCTCTGGATCAACATCTGACTCGAGCAGCAGTGGCAGCTCGTCTACCAGTTCTGGGTCAGGTTCCAGCAGTTCTGACTCTGAATCCTCAACATCCGACACCCCAGCCCCTGCAGCAGCCCAGCCTGCCCCTAAATCACCTGCAAAGCCTGACGAGGAGCCCCAGAAAAAAAAAGATGAGCCAAAACCGAGACAAACAAATAAAAAGATTTCATCATCTAGCGATGATGACATACCCAAACCTGAACCACCGAAGCCAGCTCCGCCTCGGAGACGGTCTTCTACTAAAGCTAAGTCTGCAGCTAGCGTGCTGGTTAAAGGGAAACCTGCGAGAACCACAGCAGGAGCCAAACCTGCTAAGCCAATACCAAAAACCATGACTAAACAGCAATCAAAAAATGACCAAACAAAGAAAAAAAGCATTTTTTCTCCAGACAATAGTTCTGAATCTGAATCAGAGAGTAAGTCTTCTAAAAGTCCAAAGGCTTCACCGAAAAATAAACGGCCAGTCAGAAAATCTAGTGAGGAGAAAGACACTTCAGGCCAGTCTCCTTCAACACCGGTAGAAAATGAGGATTCCAATTCCAAAGACAATATCAAACGTCGTAGTGGCAGTCGACCTAACGGGCCTCCGTCTAAGAAAGTTGTGGAGACCAAGAGTGCATCATCATGCTCGTCCAGTCAGTCTTCAGCTGAGACTGTGTCTTCAGAGAGTGACAGTGAACCAACACCCAAGAAACAACCATTAAAAACTGGGAAGACTAAACCACCTTCTGCTACCACTAAAGTAAGTCATCCTTACTGATATTAGTGATGTGAAAATGATTTTGTTTTATTTGTTTTTTTTTCTTTAATTGCTTTCAATCTTGCCGTGATAGCAAGACATTTTGCCAATGTCAGCGTAGAATGTTTGGTTTATGACATTTTGATCTTGGGGCACAAACAGACAGGAAACCTAAAACAAATAACATATAGACGGCACAAAGACCACAAATACAATTACATTTTTTTTTTATCTTAGGGTATTGGAAGAGTGTTAAGCATGCTAGCATAAAAGGAAGAGTTGAAAAGGAAACAAATAATAATATAATAATAAGCATGCTGCAGATACTACAACTTATTATTGTTTATTTGATTGTTAAATTTTTTAACCAACAAATTATCAAAAGGAGGTTTGCAATTCACTGTATGTTTTTTTACACTAAAAACATTCAATGGATTATGGTAGCATTTTAGAGATAGTTAAAGGGCCTGAGAATGACACAGGATAGTTTTATCCTATACAATTGTATAGTACCTATAGTTGCATGTTTTTTGCATTTTAAAAGTGAACCCTAATCTGGCCTAGCCATGGTGGCCTAGCTAGAGGTTTGATCTATTTGAGCAGAGGATCTTGGGTTCGAATCCCTCTGATTTTTTCGAAATTCATTTGTGGAATTATATTTGGAATTTATCCCTAGCTTTATGGTTAATGAAGTCATCGTGACTTGTGAGGGAACCTGCTCAAACCTGCATAGCAAATCATTGATGTGTGTGAAGGTCTCAATCCGTACAGAGCCTATGGCCTACGGCACAATCCCTCTTATACTGAGAGGAGTGCTGTGCCCAGTAGTACAACGTAACATATAAGCTAGAATGGATGGACTTGGTACTTTAATTCTGTCTAACACATTATTCTTCACTTTTTTTCAGCCAGAGAAAGGCAAGAGTGACTCGGGAGATTCCCAAATGAACAATATGCCAAGGAAGCTGACACGGTCACTGTCGGCGCGAGTGTCGAGAATGGCTACTGCCACCCGGCCGCGGACCACTGACACAGATTCTGATACCGAGGAGAAGAGTAACGATAAAAGGTAGCTTTTGGCTATACAGTAATATTAGGCTTGTGTCCTGATTTCTAATTTGGACTGTCAATTAAATTGACAGAAAATATTCAACACAAATTTTTTGTTTTCTCAATTAAACAAAAAATAATGAAAATGTGCATAAGTTAAAGTTCTTATATATTTTTTTTATTAAGCAAAATTTATACTTCTTTTGGGATTAATAAAAAAAAACTTTAAACCGAATGCCATCTCTGACTATTCGAACAAAACAAACAGAAATGGCATCCCATTTAGCTGTCAGATAAATTTGATCAATGGATGGTAAATAGAATATTTTTTTTTTCAATAACTAGCTATAGCTCGTGATTTCGTCCGCGTAGAATTCATTGGGGCTGCGTTTCTACAAAAGATGTGCGAGGATTTGTGGCTAGGAATGTGTTTTTCATGAACCAATAGAAACGCTTCAGTTACCTATCCTCGCACAGCACATCTCTGGTGGAAGCAGCTGAGCGAAGTTTTTCTATTGGTTCATGAAAAACACATTGCTCGCAACAAATCCTCGCACATCTCTGGTGGAAAAGGAGGGTTATGCTTGATCAATCAACGGTCACCTCATGTTTCCAGCAAAGAGATAAAGAAAAAGGGCCGTCCGGCCGTCGCCCGGTCGCCGGTGGCCGAGCCGGTGCCGCCGGAGCCGAGCGAGCGCCGCTGTCCGGTTCGCGGCTGCGATTCCACTGGACATCTTGGTGAGTTGAATTATTTTAACTCGTTGGCTGCCATGTGCATCACCGGTGAGATCACGACGTAATCTTCTCTGTGGGGCCGTGAGCATCAGCGGTGGGAATAAAAGATCATTTTTCAAGCTTACAAAACTTTATTCTAAACATAACCAATCCGTCAGGTCAGGTTTTTTGGTGTCCTGTCGTGTCAATGAACTAAAATAATTTCCTTCTAGCGATTTAATAGTAGTGTCGTGGCTATTAGGTCGCGGGTGAGCACGGAAATATTTAGTAATTGAATGGACTCCGAAGTAACGCAGATTTCCTGTCGTGTCATCAAGTAACTAGCTAGAGTATTACTGCAAGGTAAGCCGCGGGTTCACGGTGGATGCAAGCCGCTGCCAACCGAAGGCCTATGTCCAACAGTGGACGTCCTACGGCTGAGATAATGATGACGACTGTAAGGTGGTGATGCTGATGGAACCAAAATAAATCTCTCTCTTTCTCCCTTTAGGTGGCAAAGCCCCCCGTCACTTCACTTGGGACGCGTGCCCGACGTACCATAACCTGACGAGCTCGTGGTGCGTGGCTGCGGCCGAGGAGCGTGCCGCTGCCGCCGCCACGCGACGCCGCGCGCTTGCGAGTCTGCAGCAGCGGCCAAGGGCCATGCCCACCATAGAGCAGAGGGCGTATCAGCTTAAGGTCAAGGTTAGTCCACCATCAATCCACCAAGGGTAGAGTCATGACTAATATGTATAAACAGTGAGCTTACAAGCTTAACGTCAGGGGTAGTTCATCATTATTAATTTATTATCATCCCAGCCTATACAATGTGTATCAGTCTCCTGAAGACATTAGTTGTAAGTAAGAAGACACTAGCTATTTTCTTAAGGAATATTTACGAAATATGGATTATGTTGTCTGAATAAATAAATATTATTATTATTACATACGTCCCACTGCTGGGCATATGCTTAGGCCGTAGTTCCCACACGGCTCCAGTGTTGATTGGGAACTTGACGCATAACATTGAATCGCTTTCCATGTTATTTCAAGTGTAATTTGTTACTTAAAATTCCGAAAAACTACAGGTGCGGGTGTGAGCTTGTTCACGAACTCATGATTTTGCACATGAAACTACCGTGAGACTCACACATAAGCTAAACTCCATTTAAGACGTGCGTTATCCGGGTCAATATATTTAATACGAACTCAATTCTTTGCTTAAGAGGGCGTAGGTCAAACCAATAGGCCACCACGGTTTAGTTGATCACTTGATTCAATTTACTGTATATTCCCACATGCCACCAACTTAAGGCCCGTGAAGAGTAGTTCTAGTTTCAGCTGATTTTACTGTGGTTTCCTATTTACCACCTAACTGAGGTCTAGAAGATGTAATGTTTAACTGGTTGCACTATCTAATGCGTTAAGAATATGTTTCACTGCGAATTACATTAGAATAGAATAGAAATCATTTATTCATATATAAACAATTACAATTTACACAATACAATAAATGCGCCAAACTGGAGTGACCAGTTGTTGGCGCGCCGCCAACAAACTAATTAGCCCACCTTATTCAGCTTCATTAATTTAGCTGTTGTTTGTGGCTCTTGAAATTATGCTAAATCAACATTTAGTAAAATTTACTACAGCTTCTTGTAGCCCACCAAATTGAAAAGTATTGAGCAGCTCTTGTTTCCAGCTATCAATCACAAAACAATTCCTATTTTTCCGTAACGAAACATAATTTGATGATCATGAAACAGATAATGACCAAATATTCAGTAAAATGCTCTCATTCTTTCCCAGGACATGCGTTCAAAGTGGAAAGGAAGTCAAGAACTGCGCGAAAAATTGGCAGCGTGTGGAGGTGACGATATGAACGAGGAACGGGAACCAATACTGGAGGGGTTCGCTCCAGATTATGACCTGAGGTTGTTCAGGGAAGCTCAAGCTCTCGCAGCCATTAAGATTGAAGAGGAACTAGGGGATATCTCAACAGATAAAGGGACAAGGTAATTGTTGCATCTCTAGGTTACTGTGAGTTATTGATTGATTCTTTAATATCTGTACGACGTTTAGTTTGGTTATTTGGTTATTTGAGTTGAGTACTCCCCACGCGCCGTGCTTTTGACAGCAACTGAGTGCCTGCTACAACGATATATACAACCAATATACAGTGTGCGATAATTTTGCGACAGTCACTATCCGCGACATTATCCTAAATAATACTGGTCAACTCCCCGGATCGCGGATCGGCAAGCGCAGCGTAGGACGTCCACCAACGAGATGGACGTATGACCTGGCCGCGGATTGAAGGTGGATGCAGGTCGCTTCCAACCGAAGCAACTGGAGGTCTATGTCCAACATTGGACGTCCTACGGCTGATATGATGATGATGATGATCCACTCTAGTTCTATTACAGGAACTACACTTTTGCGGGTGGTAGGACATAGTGCAGGGTCCGTCCGGATCGCTACCACCATCTTACTCGTTAATCCTACCGCTAAGCAGCAGTGCTTGCACTGTTGTGTTCTGGTGAGGAGAGTAAGACAGCCGGTAAAATTACTGGCACAAGTGGCATTTTAACTTAGCCCTCTAGGTTGGTAACACACCTGCAATCCCTCTGGTGTTGCGGGTGTCCATGGGCAGTGGTAATCACTTACGATCAGGTGACCCATTTGCTTGTTTACTTTTCTTTATCATAAAAAAAACAATGAACCGAGGCTATTTTTTTAACATCCTTACAGGTTTGTGGTGATGGGCAAATACATGATGGAGGTATGGTACCAGTCCCCATATCCTGGCGACGCGGCGCGCGTCCCGCGTCTGTTCGTCTGCGAGTTCTGTCTCAATCACCACAAGAGTGCCACGGGCGCCGCCAGGCACCAGGCCAAGTGTGTGTGGAGACATCCGCCGGGGGATGAGGTGAGTGAACAGCAAAGATTGTGTTACCTTTTGAATGGCAGCGATGTAAAGTTGTCAAGAGTTGTGTGTATGACCCATTATAATCGTTCAAAGTACAATGTACAATAGGGACCTTCGTACGTAGGTGTGCTCAAAGTTCAAATTCGCTTTTGGCATTATAATGGGTAGGTAATGAGTGATGTGTACCTATGCCTATACAGCCCGGTTTCAACCGCGAGTGGAGCGGACTCATTAATAACTTAGTTTAACGTACAACGATCGGCTGCATGAAAGTACTTACACCAGACCTCTATGAAGTTGGTTGATGTAAGTTAAACTAAGTCAGTAAGGATTCCACTCCGCTCGCGGTGTCAATTGGGCTTAAGGCTGCCTGGTCACTGAAGGGGAGCGAGGCAGCCGAGAGGTGAAAGAGATAATGATCTACCAATAGAATTGCATAAAATCTCCGCTCCTCTTCAGTGTACAGGCTGAAACTTACTTAAAAAAACCGGCCAAGTGCGAGTCGGACTCGCGCACCGAGGGTTCCGTTCCGTACAAATTATTAAAAAAATGAAAAATATATTTTTTACTATATGATCTAACTTGCTTTTCGCAATTTTTCCTTTTCTTTAGGTTAATATTTTATAAAATACAACATATTGACTTTAGTTTCCTGTTAACCTTAGAGGTCCCCCGACACCGACGACGCTTAGATAAAAAAAGTATTATTAGGTACTTATACTAAATTAACTTAGGCTAATTTTGCGGGAAATCAGCATAGTCCCCGCGGGATAGGGATAAACGAATTCTTCGCAGATGAAGTCGCGGGCAACAGCTAGGTAGTGCATAATTATTTTTTACTTTTTAGTTCTTTTTTGTCGGCGTTTTTTTTCGGGCGTTTTTTTATTTTTGCTGGCGTTTTTTGGTGTCGGGGGTTTTTAAATTTTTAATTAAAGTTTTTTCTGTCAATGAGTTTCTGAATATGACATTTTAATTTAATTAAGTATAATTTTATTTTATTGTTTGATTTTTTTATATTATTGTTAATCTTGTTTAATATTACCATTGACGACTTCAATACAGATACTTGTAACTGACTAAAATTGAAAATACAAACTGAAAATATAGATGCACAGAAAAAACAGAAAAATAAGACCATCACTGGGAATCGAACCCAGGTCCTCGGTAATCCGTACCGCGTGCTATACCGCTACACCACTGATGGTCAACGGTACCGACACGAATTTCCCTATGCACCTCATATCTCAGCTTGTGTTTCTTACTTAGTCACTTAAGCAGCGACGCTAGCGACATCTATGCCGTAAGCCCTCAAACTTTTTCGGCATTCCTTTGGAACTAACCGCTCACCCGGACAAGAGATATCGTTTCTAAGCAATCAAATTAAAAATTTGGAATTGAAATAAAAAATACAAAAAGATTCCAAAAAACCCATCTTGATATTTTTGTAATTTATGATTGAATGAATAAATAAACTAAACTGAACTTAACATTTGTTCCAACAGGTGTACAGAAAAGACAAGCTCAGCGTATGGCAAGTGGACGGACGTAAGCACAAGCAGTATTGCCAGCAGCTCTGTCTACTGGCGAAGTTCTTCCTGGACCACAAGACTCTGTACTATGACGTGGAACCTTTCCTCTTCTACGTCATGACTTGTGCCGACGAGGACGGCTGTCATGTTGTTGGATATTTTAGCAAGGTCAGTGCCCACAATACCTACTAATTTCACTTATTTTTATTGTATTTGCAAACATGTAACATACACCCAATTAAAGGTTTCCACAGATAATGCGAAGATAGTAATAAACAGATAAGCACAAAAAGGCACTGGTTCGGTCGTATATCGTTATAAATAATATTTTTTAATTTAGAATAATAATAATAATAGAGCGGCAAAGAATCTGGTTTCTCTAGACGCAGATATAAGACAATTTTAAGTTAACTTTCATACTAAAATATTTGCCGGTAGGTAATTCATCATCATCATCATCATCATGTCAGCCGAAAGACGTCCACTGCTGGACATAGGCCTCCCCCAAGGTTCTCCACTCAGACCGGTCTTGTGCTTTTCGCATCCACCGCGATCCCGCGATCTTAACCAGGTCGTCGCTCCATCTTGTTGGTGGCCTACCGACAGCTCGTCTCCCGGTCCGCGGACGCCATAAGCGGTAGCGGTAGGTAATTAATTTATCTAAAATAGACATCGACAACCCTAAGCGTCCGCGCCGGAGTAGGCCGTTAAGTCTCCTAAAGGGTCGGAGTGTGCATACTTGTTCTCTTTTACTATGGTATTAGGCTGCGTTCCCACCAGAGATATGCGAGGATGTCTTACGAGGAATGTGTTTTTCATGAACCAATAGAAACGCTTCATTTACCTAGCCTCGCTCAGGTCAGCTGTTTCCATCAGGGCGCAGTCCAGTCCAGTGTTCTAGGATAAGTAAATTCAAATTCAAAATTCAAATCATTTATTCAGTATCATCATCATCATCATCCCAGCCTATATACGTCCCACTGCTGGGCACAGGCCTCCTCTCAGAACAAGAGGGCTTGGGCTCTAGTTCCCACGCGGGCCCAGTGCGGATTGGGAACTTCACACGCACCATTGAATTGCTTCGCAGGTTTGTGCAGGTTTCCTCACGATGTTTTCCTTCACCGCAAAGCTCGTGGTAAATTTCAAATGTAATTCCGCACATGAATTTGGAAAAACTCAGAGGTGCGAGCCGGGGTTTGAACCCACGACCCTCTGTTTGAGAGGCGATAGGTCAAACCACTAGGCCACCACGGCTACCAGCGCTTTCAGAAAGACCATCATTGCCAAGAAGAATGCGCCGCAAGAAACTTGGCAGAAAGTCTTTTTTTCATAATAATATAATTACAAATAAAATACTGAAAAACTACAGCATACAATTAAAGAAAAAAATACAAAATAAATAAATAATAATAATACAGGGATGTATGGGGTCCCTTAGTTACAAAACTAAACACTAACTACATATATCTAAACTATATCTACGTTCAGTGGAAGTGTAGAATGCTTCCACCGTCATAAATTTTAACATAATAATAATTTAGTTCTGAAATATACATTTCAAGTCAAGCAACCATTAAGCTTGAAACTACCGTGAGACTCACTCATATTAAAATATATTGGCCCGGATAACTCACGTCTTAAATCGAGTTTAGCTCGACATGTTTCGGGCTAATCCGTAGCGTTTCGTCTTCGGAGCAACGCGACTCAGCGGCTGCTGCAACACGCGCACCCAACGCGCGGGGCTTTTGGATTCCGAAGGCAAGCTCACGTCTGCCGTCCCCAAAGTTAGCTAAATGAAGCGTTTCTATTGGTTCGTGAAAAACAAATCCCTTGCAGCACATCCTCGCGTATCTCTGGTGGAAACGCAGGCTTATTCTAAAAGGGCACGGACTTAAAAGTACCTGAATGCGTCTTAATAAACCATCGCTTAAAACCTTCCAGCGCTGTAACCGCAAAAATTCAAATTAACACAAATCCACCAGCCGTTATTTACAAAAATCTCGACGTACGGCGTACGTTTAAGGGGGGGGGGTTGGGGGTTCAGGGCGTCGCCCCCGGGTCATTGAACCCACAGCTGACGCGACACTGAATGGGGTAGTACGCAGACTACGTTGTATATATGTATAGTTTAATGCAGTTATGAGTATGAATTAAGGTATTGATCATTATGGACGGTTTTGCTTTTTAAACGCGACAGTTAGATGGTTGTGGAATGATGAACGTTAGGGCCGTATACAGACGAGTAAAGGTAATTCTCAGTTAGTTCAATTTAGTTTAGACCTAAAGAGGTAGCAAACAGACAGACTTACAAACTTTCGCATTTATAATATTACTTAACTTTAACTTATAGTTTCGCCATGTCTTGTCCGCCTGTCTGTCTGTCCGCGGCTATGCTCAGAGACCGTTAGTACTAGAAAGCTGTAATTTGTCATGAATTTACATATCAGTCACGCCGACAAAGTGGTAAAATAGAAAAAATAAACTTTTATTGATTTAGATTGTAATCTATATCTGTGGTGCTTCCCATAGACGTAGTGGTGATGATTTTTTTTTGGCTAACCCTATTGTGTGGGGTATCGTTGGATAGGTATTTGGGGGGTTGCAGTTGCTAAGAGAATTTTTCGATTCAGTGATCTGTTTGCGAAATATTCAACTTTAGTTTAAGAGTAAATTGCAGCCTAAGTATAATATATTATAAGATACACAATAAAACTAGAAAAGAAATTTCTCAAACTTTTTAAGTTTGATCAGTTAAGTTTAATTATGTTGGCACGTTTTAAAATGGGCTTATGCAAGCGATAAAGATTTTCGAGTGGTTGGTCGGATTCCCGGTGGTCTGGTTGGTATGTACTGACTAACGCTGGCGACCTGAAAAGCTGTTTACTTTAAAAAAAAACAGGTTGCCTTTACACAGTCACTACATACATACATGTACATATACATATGGCATGATAGATCTACAGGCGTAATTTGCTTTAATACAGATCCGTATTGTCGTGACGTGTAGAAGGCCCTTAATAGTAAGTAAACTCTATCGCGGTGAGTTGTTGCGCCGGATTCAATTACACGGGTCTAGCGTATATCGTGGCACGGCACGACTGGCCTGCGCGTAAATCCTGTGTTTGACGCGAATACGGAGTGTCATGTTGGAGTAAGCTTTAATTTATGTATCACAGAACTTATTTATTTATCAATAAAAAATTACACTAGTAAAGTAAAATCCAATGCGCAGTAAAATTCAGTTACACGTACAAAAACATAAAAAGGCATACAAAAGAAAATAAAAAGTTATTTAGAAATTTTTATCATTGCTTCCCTAAAGCGACGGAAAATGTAGGTAAGTATTATTATTATTATTAAATAATAATACCTACATTTTCCACGACTTACCTATATATATTTTTCTACATTTTGACGTAAAGCGACGGAAAATGTAGGTACTTACGTTAAATTCAAAGTTCTCTCTTGTAGTACACAAGGACGAACGTTTTAAATCCATTTAGAACTTTATTGAACTTATAGCTGCGCATGGAGAAGCTAGCAAGATGTTACTATATCAGCGCATTTACCTTTTAAACCCGGGACGCAAAAGAGGGGTACTTAAGCTGTGTGAATGTTGCATCGTAAATAGTGATGAACCGATTTTGATGAGATTACTTTGTTGTTAGGAGTAAGAGAGCGGAGCACACTTTGAGTTGAGAAAGGCTGATTTAGATAATAGCACAGATTTATTCGGTCACTCCAGTAAAAAAAAAATATTCCAAACTAACCTAACCTAACATAGACAGTCACAAGTTTACTTGGACTGCGCAAGCCGTTCTTACTGGGCCGTAATATACACTTTAATCCGGATTTCGCAGCGCCATATTGAATTGTTTGCTCGCGAGATTTGTCGTGATTTGATTCATGTTTTACGATGTATTAAGAATATTTTAAATTACTACACTTTATGAAACCAAATGAAATAAGTAGTTTAGTTTGCTTAAGACATGGTAAAATCAGTCTTATGGACAGCAATAATGAGTATATGCAGAGTCTAAGCAGATACAGTGACAAGGTACTAAAGTGTAAAGCTATCTTTTAACTGGACTGCAATTGCCTTTTTAAATGGTCTGTTTTTTTTCCTAAATGTTCTCGTCTGTGAAGAAATAATAAATCATTGATTTAATTTTAATAAACTGTTTTGATTTTAATTTATTGCTATTCCGCGGGAACTATGCAATTTTCTGGAATGAGAAATATCCTGTCTTTCCAAGGATCTCGATCTATCTCCATGCCAAATTTCATCTAAATCATTTCTGCGGTTAATGTGTAAATAGGTAACAGATAGACAGATAGTTATTTGTGCATTTATAATGTTGAAAAATTAAGAATAGTAAGGATTGGCTTAATAAAAGAAAAACGATTTAGGTAAGTAATAGTTCGATTATTTATAAAACGAAGACAAAGAATTTAAAAGGTTGGCGGAAAAAAGATAATTTGGTACAGTCGCGTCCAAAACACATAAATCTCCCCTACGAAGTACAGTCGGGTAAAAAGCAGTATTAAAAGGTTGAGTGCCCCGAATGAATGCTTTATTGCAATTTCGTGCTCCGCAGTGAAATTTAACCTTTTAGGGCTCATTGGTCTGGCTTTTAATTAGTCTAGCTTCAAATATAAAGGAAGTTTTCAGGGTTTGTTGAGATATCAGCGAAAGTTTATCTTTGAAGAAGAGAAAATCCCATCAAAACATTACATGTAACAAGCTGCAAGTCTCGCAACGCAGTTCTTTATACTTATATTGCTAAAAAGTTTTGAGATTTAAGGTTAATACCAAGTCGGTTTTATTATTCAGTTCCGGGGGGTGTCCATAGAACTCGATTTCCACCAACTTGCTTATTTTAAAACTGGAAAAATACATTATATAGTTCTCAACTCAAATATAATACGAATAATACGGTATTTTACTATTTTGTATATGTTTTATAAATTGAAACTACACAATGCCTGTTATCGAATAGAACAACAATTTTTAAGCTACCTTTACAAATAACAACGTTATAAAGGTTTGTAATTCAAGATTAGACAGAGAAAGACATACTGGCATGTGACGTCACACGACAGTACCGCCATACTTGCTGCATAGAGAAAAGCGTCTGAGAAAGAGACAGGTATATAGATTTTTCAAAAAATCACTATAAATCCAATTTTCAATCGATTTAAATTTTCTCTTCGCTAAACACTATCTGTATGTCTATATTTTCATAATAATATTAAGTTATGGCAAAATCAGGAGTTGTCAAATACCGTATTGAACACTAAAAACAAATAAAAAGTCATAAAACAATAATGCCAATAGAGGTGTCTGTCAACTTGAAAGTTCGACTTTAGCTACATATTCATTTGATAGGAACTTGTTTAAAAATTATTAGACCACTTATTTGGCTGATGGAGAAAAAAATCCAAGGTAAGCTATAGCGCTAGGTAGGTACGCGGCCTGTCGCATCACAGCGATCTCTTCCAGGCACATTTACAATAGAAAGAAGTGGTAGCTGACCCATACTATGACGTATTATTTATTACCCATAGTATGACACGTACTACTAGTATATTACACACTACACTTGCTTGACTATATTAGTATGAAAAACAAAATCTTATAGTATTCAATAAGATATTTAATTACACGGTATTTAAAATGACTATACTATTTAATCGCAAAGAATACTCAGCATAATTAGATTGATGCAGAAAAGGTCTATCATCATTGAAATAAAACTATCCGAACCATAAAAAAATCTTTTTTAATACAAGCTTTTTTGCTGACTGTACTTGCATTGTCACCCAAACTACATTTGCATACCAAATTTCAAGTCGACGCTATTAACCGTTGAAGAGTTCCGTCCTGCGGAGACGATCCTGGCTGGACTACCAGGATGTCACTACTAGATTATTGTATTGTCACGTGATTTACATAAGTATACCAAATTTCAAGTCAATCTGACTACTGGAAGTTGGTCAAATTTAACTTGCAAGATTTGATTACAGACAGACAGACAGACAACGGGACATGTGAAACTAAATAAAAGCTTGTAAAAAATGTTTAATTGATTGCAAGCTTGTGGCATTTTAGACCTGGATGAGAAATGTTTTTAATTAGGTAGCTGTTTTCACCAAGTCTTTGACCAGTGTGTGTTGCCAGTGATGACGTACGGATCTGAGACGTGGGCGCTGACGATGGGCCTCATGAGGAAGCTCAAAGTCGCTCAGAGGGCTATACTCAAGGTTTCTCTGCGGGATAGAATCAGAAATGATGATATCCGCAGTAGAACTAAGGTTACACATAGCCCGAAGAATTGCGAAACTGAAGTGGCAGTGGGCGGGGCACATTGCTCGCAGGACTGATGGCCGATGGGGTCAGAAGGTTCTCGAATGGCGTTTCCGGACGGAGACGAGCTGTCGGTAGGCCTCCAACAAAATGGATTGACGCCCTGGTTAAGATCGCGGGACCGCGGTGCAGGCGGAAAACACAAGACCGGTCTGAGTGGAGAGCCTTGGGGGAGGCCTAAGTCCAGCAGTGGACGTCTTTCGGCTGACATGATGATGATGAGCTTCTTTTACAGAACGATATTGCTTATCGAGGATCCATTATTTTCTGTCAACTGTAGAGAAGAGTGTGATTTTTATAATACACCGTGAACTCTAAGACGTAATACAAAATTAGTGTGTCGTGCTCAGTTAATGCTGGGTAATATAATGCATTAACTCTTTTGTTGAAATAAGTCCGATGAAATTTGCGGTTTCCATACAATGCTCATGATTTCTTATTTCAATAATGTATAGAAACCACAATTTTTTTCAGACTTATTTCAACAAAAGGGTTAATGCATTATATTACCCAGTATTAAATGAGCACGAAACACTAATTTTGTATTACCAATTTGAAGTCACCCTGTATTGAATGAAACACTAACTAAATATTACTGCAATGTTGTGCCGCCAGAATGCAGCACTAGCACAAACCGTAAACAGTTTTTTTTTAAATGTATTAATGTCTTTTAAATGTCCGTAGGATGCCATAATTTATCATATTTCTTTTTTTTTGGGAATATAGCTCTACATCTTATCTTAATATGTTTATCTACATGCATATCATAACTTCCCTATTATATGTTCAGAAACGACTATCAAATGGCCTTTATTAAGAAACCTGGTATCTGCGGGTGCATCTTAATGTTCACATTAAAGTACAGTGCATTTAATGTTTACATTAAAGTATCGGTGATACTTTTTTTAACAATGCATATCTGTACATATTGTAGAAAACTTATGACATGCATGTAGATAATAATTATTATTATAAATAAAACTTTAGTTTTTTATTATCTGTTTTATTTAAGCTTTGGTAGGGTACTTCAAACTAGTTATCAGTAACACTAACTTAAAAATACAGGCCATATCTGAACATATATTATAGAAAACTTATGATATGCATGTAGATAAAGTTATGTATGCGGCTATACATAATTAGGCATTTAAAACACTCGTGTGATCTTATACTCGTACTTTAATGCCTCTCATTATGCACCAGCCACATAAATAACTATAATTTTCTTCTGTAGGTATTATAAGTTTACATTCGTAAAAAATAACACTCTCACACTTTAATTATTCGAATATGCTCAATCAGTCACACTAATTAAGGTGCATAAGATTATTCATTGCACGTTCAAATTTAAAGCCGCTACGGAAACAACAAAACCGCATTCTCAAACATACACATGTAGCTATAACTTTGCTACTATCGCCTACGCCGTAGCAGCGTAGCTGCACTACGTGACGTAGCCTCTACGAACGTAGTAACTCCAGCCGTGAAGTGCCTTCACGGTCTGCGTTACTACGTTACTTGCAGCTTCATTTTTAAGGTTCCGTACTTAAATCAAAAAGGAAAAAGTGAACCTTTTTAGGATCACTTTGTTGTCCATCAGTCAAGAGTTCAAAGACCCATTTTCTCAGGAAGGTGTCGAGGTATTAAGCTGAAATTAATATCAAATATAAGTCTTGCTAATCCTGGAACTGAATGAAGTTTGACATGCAGTTGAGGACTTTAGCACCCGTAAGCTAAACCTCCTAAGAGGCATGTTCGAGATTTATCAGTTAGGAGGTATTGGTACCTACCATCAGTCAAATGTGGTCTACCACCCTAAAGTTTCGCCAAATCGTTTGCCAATAAACGTGTCTGTCAACTTGAAAGTTCGACTTTAGCGACGTATTCATTTGATAGGAACATGTTTAAAAATTGATAGACCACTTATTTGGCTGATGTTACTTCACCGTTGAAATGAAACTTCTAAGTCAACTCAATCAAAAGTAACAGTCATAAAAAAGGTGTTTCCATACAAATTGCCGTAGGTACTTAACCGAAAAACCTATAGGGTACATCCGGTTGTCCTAGAAACTTGTAATTTGGTATGGAGGTAGCTCTATAGGACAACTAGTAAAAAAGTCTGAAAAACTTTTTTTATGTCTGTCTTTCTATGTCAGTAAAATTCTCAAATAACCCCACACAACGTACATTCTGCTTAGGAGAACTGTTCTACTAATACTGAATATTTATAGATACCTACAAACTTGTACGGCACCTTCGGTGTGTGAGCCCGACTCGCACTTTGCCGGTTTTTCAAGCTAAACGAACACTTAGCACCCTTTACCGATATATCTAGAGGTGCTTTGGTTTTAGAAGAGCTTTGTAGGTGAGGTATCGTGGGAAATGACGAGTCAGCGTCATGGCTTACTGCAGCTGTAGAGATGATATTGTGGCACACTGCGGAGAATATACGAGAAGGTCCACATTCATATCATTTTACGTATTTGGTATCAGAGATGGGACTAATTAGCGTGATTGTTTGCAATATTGTGAACATGACTGAATGCTCTTTTCATACACTAAACGCAAAGCGGTCGGTATTTCCATGTCAGTATTATTCGGCCCGGTAAAGAGTGTCACCTGTCAAAACGATCGAGTCAAAGACACATATGATTATTATTATTATTATTTTTAATGTTTTTTATTCAATGCCCTTAGTGTAAGTTTTCGGTTACAAAATACGTCTCGATCGCGTTCGCGTTAAAATCTTAATTTGTATGGAAACACGAACATCGCAAACGTTCCGCTAGATGCGCTGTTCGTGTTTCCATAGAAATTGAGATTTTAACGCGAACGCGATCGAGACGTATTTTTGTAACCGAAAACTTACACTAAGGGCACTGGACTATGGAACAACCCGTGAACGACCGGACTGTCGTAATTTGGCGGCAAAGAAAACTTTCATTTTTTATAATTAATTAATGCTACATAAAAATCTGATATTTTTTCTGTTAATTAGAAAGGTTATTCCTATCGATAAATAAAGTTTCAAGCGTTTCTAAAATTTTCATCCATTCCTGTTGTTTAATTAATTTTGGAGTCATATCCACATTATTGCGAACAATGACGCTGATCCGTCCGACCCCCGTATAAACCTACTTGTTATAATGTACAAAATCTTCCACATGCACCGTAAAACAATCACCCTGCCGAATTCGGTACGGCGAGACGCTGTCTGGCCATCGACCCCGCGTCCGGGCCCTAGGAATGCACCTAATAGACATCCGGCCTTTCAGCCGGTGCATAAACTGCATTATATTTACACGGCGGTTTTTATAGACCAGTGATTCCCAAAGTGGTCCAGGTGGACCCCCAGGGGTCCACGGGAGACTTGCTGGGGGTCTACGTAGGCGTGAACAAAAAATGGGGGTCCATAAGATGTTAATGGGGGTCCACGAAAATTTATCTGCTTTTGATAGTAAAGAGCCAAAATGTAAGCATAGTTTTTATAAGGGCCTACCTACATTGTTTTAAGTACCTAACTAAGCAGATAATATTTTAATAGGGCAAGCGACTGGACAGAACTCAGAAGCGACACAATTTTTATTTTTTGGCGACTTTAAGAATGTGGTAGAAATGTAGCAGCAGGGGGTCCACCGAAACCAGTAAAATTTTGAAAGTGGTCCACGAGAAAAATAAGTTTGGGAACTACTGTTATAGACAATAACCAGGGGTCGGACAAAAAGTGCCGATGACGTCAAACCACTTATAGGTGATTTCAAATAGTATTTTTAATTTTCGTAAACAATTATCACTTATCATTTATCAACCTCTTTATTAAACGATATGAAATTTATTTTATTCACTGAATTCCATTGATTTATTTACGATTATTTTGTTACTTCATTAATGCTACTTTGTTACTACATGTCACACGGAAGTTTAAATAAAAACATCATCTTGTGTGCAAGATTACGTCATTTTTACGTCATCCGCACTTTTTGTCCGACCCCTGACAATAACTTTATTTGACATCAAACCATAAAAAATCAAATCGTATATTAATTACTCGTAGTTATATGTAGTTAGTTAGTATGTGCCATCATTTGGTGTATGAGACATTTTCACTTTCTGCCAACAAACTACTTCGCAGTTTGGCAGAGCTGTTTTAGATATAAGCATTTTGTACTACCTTTTTACCCGACTGCGAAGAAGGAGGGTTATGTGTTTCACCCGTATGTATGTATGTATGTCTATTGCTATACACAATTTGCAGAAAAAACATTTAATGCCAAAAAGGAAACTTTACACAACATTATGTTGCAGTACACCAGTGCAGTATACGTACGTCATCTTCTTTACATAGTCCTACTGAGATTATAAATATGAAAGTGAGTATATATGTGTGTATGTTTGTTACTCCTTTTACACTAATACGGGTGGACATTTTTGGAGGAAATTTGATATGTATGTAGCTGGACGTCTGGAATAACACATAAGCTACTTTTTATCTCGGTATTAGGGATAACAATCTTGATATCTCAAACGTTAGGAATACTTGGTTTGGATAGGAATTCAACTATATGTAAACAAACTCCAGCTGCTAGATTTGGTACATTTAAGGTTTTATACATTTTACTTATCTATTATCATCATCATCAGCCGGAAGACGTCCACTGCTGAGCAAAGGCCTCCTCCTTAGAACGCCATCTCTCACGACTTATCTATCATTGTAATACAAACTAGACTAGTGTATTTCATATTAAATGATATTGTAACGGATAACTCACGTCTTAAACCGAGTTTAGCTCGACATGTTTCGGGCTATTTCGTAGCCCTTCTTCTCAGGAGCACGCGACTCGGCGGCTGCCGCAACACGCACACTACGAGCCACCGCTCTGGTCGCGCGACTGCCCGACGAAACTAACACCGGCGTACAACTACCCGCATTTTTATTGTCAATGTCTAATGTAGGGTAGCACACAACACTAACAACATCGCTCCGTAAAGGCACGTTCACACCAACCGATGACGCAGCACGAGTATTTAATACTGTTTTCCAACTCGGGGGTACCGACCAACCGCAATCCCGGTTAAAATTCGGATGACGACAAATCTCAATGGCTTCATGTTCAAAATAGTGTATTTCAATTCAGAAATGTAAATGTTTAGATAGTTTAATGGGGGAATTTCAATATTTAAGACACGAATTGACGTTGTTTTGTTTACATTTAGTTAAATACCTATCCAAACCAAGAATAGAGACCTCCATTTTGGCGCAAGTGTCAATATGCAAACTTCAAAGAAATCTACGAAGTTTCCTCGACTGTACCTATATAAAATGACAGTTCTTCCCATTCATTCGAAACGCACTGTAATAATACTTGGGCTGCCTTACACCCACAATACGTCTCAAGTCTTCAAGCAAGATGCACCTAAATCCAGACAAAGGCAGGCACCACAGACTGTCTGTACCAGGTCATTGAACTTTAGGGGGCGTTCCTCCCACTTCCCGAATCGTTAAATATAAAATCCTCTAAGAAAGTTTAAGCTCCTTGAAAAATAAGCTTCTTTAGATGCTGAGCGAAAGGGGTTTATTTTAAAGGTTAGTCTAAAGATCCATTTGAAAAGAGAGATGTGTTGGTTTTGAACCCACAGACACGTGAATAGGTGTTCTTAACTGATGACCAGTGTGATGGATATATACCGGGTGGGCCCTGTAACAGGAGCAAAAAATTAAAGCCCAGGTTCTGCAACTTTCAAAAATTAAGTAATTTTATCATTATGTTTATTCCAAACAAATTAAATGGTATTTTCCATGTACGGCATCTAATAGACTAAGGGGCTGTTTCACCATTCATTGATTAGTGTTAACCGGCGGTTAGGTGTGATGCCGTCTCTATTTGTTTTGTTCGAATAGACGGAGACGGCATCACATTTAACCGTCGGTTAACGCTAATCAATGGATGATGAAACAGCCCCTAAATGACATCGCCTGTCACGTAACAAACTGACGGGTTTCGCAATACATTGCTTGTCCAATTAAACTTTAAACTATAATAAAAATCATAATACAGTTATTTTCAAAAGTTGTAGAACTAAATTAGCTCAAGATGCAGAGTGGAAGCTGTGGTTTAATTTTTTGCTCCTGTTACAGGGCCCACCTTGTAGATATTAGGTAAAACAAGCTTAAAACTGAAGAAACATAATGTATTCAAAAAGATAATCGTGCTATACGCGACAAGCAAAGGGAAAGTGAGTGGCTTTGTCACTAAAAGAAGAAACATAAAAATTTTAATACTCAAAAGTTCCAATAAAGTGATCGGTTATTTGGTTGTACACACCTGTGCCCTGGGTCCTCGTGGGAACTGCGCTACAGCCCAAGTCGCATTCTGAGAGGAGGCCAGCAGGGCTACTACGAAACTCGGAACTTGAAGTTCGTATCGTACCGTCCCTGTCGCTCTCATATTAAATAGTATAAGTGTCAGAGGGACCGCACGACACAAACTTCGAGTTTCGAGTATCGTAGTAGCCCTGCTGTGGGATATAAAGCTGGGTCCACATTTGTATCATTTTGTTGTATCGTATCTCTATCGCGTTGCACCGACGCGTATCAAGATAGCTAGTGTGGACGCAAAAACAGCGCGATCATGCGGCGCGCCGTATCCGATCACTCGGAATCGATGTTGAGTTGACACACGTTTTTATATACCCCGCGAACTCGCGATCGGATACATGGACGTGTTTTGATACTGTATCACGATACTTACGAAGTTTTGGTTTGATACGCGATACGCCGTGATCGCTATCGAGGCGGTTTTTCCCCGATTATCAAAGGTGATACGGATACGGCGAGTGTACGGGGTATATAATATACTTGTATCAACATCGATCCCGAGCCATCGGATACGGCGCGCCGCATGATCGCGCTGTTTTTGCGTCCACACTAGCGATCTTGATACGCGTCGGTGCAACGCGACGGAGATACGATACGACAAAATGATACAAATGTGGACCCAGCTTTAGAGATTATACCGCCGCCAAGATGATACACTCGATATAAATCTCTTTATTTTGCATTAGGGTTCGGGAGTGATTACATTTATCATCTTCATCATCCCAGCTTATATAGTGCCACTGCTGGGCACAGTTCTCTAAGAATGAGAGGGCATAGACTAGTTTCCGTGCGGGCCCGTTGGGGGTTGGGAAATTCACACACACCATTGAATTTCTTCACAGGTGTGTGAATCACGTTTTCCTTTACCGTAAAGTTCATGCTAAATTTTAAATGTTTCGCACATCAATTCGCAGGTTTGTACAGGTCTCCTCACGATGTTTTACTTCACCTCAAAGCTCGCGGTAACTATGAAATCGGGTAAAATTACACACGTTGCTGCTCGCCAGTTATGTTACCTTGAAATTGGCTTGACACGCGCGCGTGTCTAAATGTAATATATATTACACGTGAATTTCGAAAACTCTAAAAAAATTGAACCCACGATCCTCTGCTTGAGAGGCAGATCAAACCACTAGGCCACTAGGCTCCCGCGGAATAATATATATGAAATTAAAAATATATATTTTTTTTTAATTTCATGTTATTTACCCTTAGGTTACATATTCGGCTCCCCGGGGTAGACGGCGCGTAAACACTAGCGGGAGATTTATTTCGTTAGGTGTGTGCGTCGTCTAGACGAGCTGCGTGTTTGCATTGGCAAATTGTCACTTGGGGCTGCGCACAGAGCAGTACACACTAGTCACTACGCTGCGAGGAATGTGTTACGAACCAATAGAAACGCCTCATTTACCTATCCTCGTTCAGCGCAGTTCTGGTGGAAACAGGTCAGCGGAGGGAGGTTTTTGTCAAAACAAGGGCAGGATGTGTGCAAGGAATTTGTTGCGAGAAATGTGGTGCGAGGATGTGTCGTGCCCCTGCCTCATCGCACCCCGCTCGCTTATTTGTAAAAGTCCGCTACACGCCCTCGCTAAGCTAAAAAGGTACTTCAGTATAGGCATATTACTACTGACTGCGTCAAAGAATCTGATTTGTCTAGGGCTAATGCGTATCCATATCAGTATGAGTATCAGGGGGAGGCCTTTGCTCAGCAGTAGGACAGAATAGGCTTACAATAATAATAATAATAATACGCCCCTGTGCCAGTTCTCGAAAATGGTCGTGCCACGCTCTATTGGGATCGATCTGTCATCACGGACAGGACTATTGTAGCTAATAAGTCTTATATCGTGCTGACAGATCGATCAAAATGCCAGGCAGTGCTCGTCGACATCACCATCCCACATGACGAGAACCTCGTGAAGGCTGAGAAGGAAAAACTCAGCAAGTACCTTGACTTGGCTCATGAGGTGACCGCTATGTGGGATGATTACTCGACGATCATTGTCCCGAGATAGTTGTTTCGGCAAACGGTCTAATAGCGAATAGTTGTGGAAGAATCTTGACCAACACCTCAAGAGGCTCTCGCTAGATGGCTGGATCAAGGGCCAGATACAGAAGGCGGTACTTCTGGACATGGCACGCATCGTCCAAAGGTTCCTCACTCTGCGGCCCTGACCACCGGAAACTTGGGCCCTGCCCCGCTACCGGCGGCATACTATGTTAGGTTTTTACAATATTTTTTATTTTGTTTATACTTTTTTTTTGTATTTTACTTTATATAATTATTGTAAAAACCTAAACTAAGAATGTAACCAAATAAATGAAATAATGAGTAGCCCAAGACTTTTTGACGTGTGTAATTTATACTTAAATAAAGCGCACTCGCTCTTTAAACATGCGCTGTGTGTGCGAAGGGTGACACGCACGGAGATGCAGACGACAATGAAAATTAATAAAGGACTTATTAAGCTGGCTACAGGTAGGAATATTCGACGAGCAATGGAAGTATCGACAAATGGTTTCATACAAGAGCACAATACAAATGTCCGTCTTTCCATATTACCTAGGTTTGTGGGGGATATGAAAGGAAAAGTAAACATGCAAAATTATTGGACAAAATAGTATCCATATTATTTCCATTTAGTTTTTCTCGCTGAGCTTCTAACCCCAGTAATTAATCGATTGTTGTTACACTGTTATTTTTTTGTTTCGGTTTTCGTAATGTATGTTTTGTATTGACTTGCATTTTAATGTCGAAGAGAAACACTAAAACTAATCAGATTTTTCGCCTCTACGTATATTTTATTGTTATAGCTCTTTATTACACATATCTCAC
The DNA here is from genome assembly GCF_025370935.1 of Choristoneura fumiferana. Taxonomy (NCBI): domain Eukaryota; kingdom Metazoa; phylum Arthropoda; class Insecta; order Lepidoptera; family Tortricidae; genus Choristoneura; species Choristoneura fumiferana. Next base: position 17,541,439 of record NC_133481.1, on the reverse strand, counting down.
AGATTACAGACAGATTACACACTACACAATAGATTAGGTATTAATTTGCGTTTTATAGTTTTTACTAAATTATGGTACGGTCAAAGATTTTAATTAATGAGCCACTATGGAACTTCATTTCAATTCAAAGGAAAAGTCATTAAAATTTTCCTTGTTAATTAATGCGATGTCACTATGAAGCTTACTGAGAAATGGTGGCTCACGAATTAAAGTCCTTGACCGTACAGATTGACCAGTGCCCCGTGGTTAATTTTGAAGCACAATCTTTGTTTTTTTTTTGAGCAATTAGTTTTAGCTGTACTTTGTTATTGTTACCGACTATGCTAATAACTCATGTTACCGACTATGCTCATGACTCAGATGACTTTTCCATAGGTATTTCATTAATGAATTATGAAACAATGTCATAATTTAAAATTGAATTTTATTTTCAAATGGACTAACTGCCTTATATCTATACGCTGTTTAAAGTGGGCATGTAGGGAAACTCAGACTACAATGAAAATTATTATAAAGTGCTTTATTAAGCCGCCGTCCACTAGACTAGGACGGATTGAGGCAATATCTATTGAGGGTTACCGTTTTCACGCTCACCTGTTGGCGCCACTGTAGACAAAGGGCCTGCCTGAAGTACCTATAGTGGTAGTTTGTTATTAAGGGCGTGAAAACAAAATTTACATTTAAATCATATTAGTTACTTAAAACCGTACCATAAATATCGAGCATGCCACAGTGTTGCGTAGTCCCGTTTTGTTCCGAAAGACAAAACTATCTCAAAACATAGACATTAATTTCCCCGTAACGCATATTTGCCATAACAAATTTCAGGTATTGCAAAATATTCACAAAATTATTCTAATTAAGTATATATAAACCTGCGTAGCTCACCCAAAAACAGTGAGATTTGACATTTCGGAGACCTCTCGCTACACTAGCGCCTCTAGCGGCGAATTCATACGCGATAGCCCTAATCACAATCATTTGCTTAATGTGATATAGCTTTAAGACACCCACTCACACGCACGCACGGACACACGCACGCTGACAGCGTGTAAGAAAACGATTACTTTTAGAGCACCTCTAGGCCACGTCTAGGCCACGATACCGCTCAATGAGGGTATTTCGACAGGCGAAATACCGCTAGATGGCGTTAGTGTCGTGAGGTGCGTTTGACGTTTGCGTCATGTTTATGATTGGTTAAGAGCGTATATACCTGCTGAGCTGGCAATGTTGCATTTTTGTTAGTTTTTCTTGATTATTCCATAAATATTGAATGAAAATTAAAAATGTGGTCTGATAGAATTCTTCTTAATATAAGCATAAGTTAATGTGTCTACTCCGATAATTATTCGTTATAGACTTTAATTTTCTTTAAAAATCGTTAATAAACATTAATTCGTCCGAGTCTATCACGAATAATTATTGGAGTAGACACATTAACTTTTATATTAAGAAGAGTTCTATCAGACCACATTTTTAGTTTTAATTTAATTTTTATGGAATAATCGAGGAAAACTAACAAAAATGCAACGTTGCCAGCTCAGCAGGTATAAACGCTCTCAAATAAATAAATGAGCCAATCGCAAGCAAAACCTGAAACGTCAAACGGACCTCACGATACTAACGCCATCTAGCGATAATTTGCCTGTCGAGAAAACCCTCATAGTTTTTTTTTTACATTTTATCAAGTTAATAAACAACATGTTTTTTTGGCGCAGGAAAAGAACTCGTTCCTGAATTACAACGTGTCCTGCATTCTGACACTGCCGCCGTACCAGAGGCAGGGTTATGGGAGGCTACTCATCGATTTCAGTAAGTGATTTTTTAATTACAAATACCCCATCAGAATTTTGGACGTTAATGTACACATCATCGATGATAGAATTAGCGTCCTTAATCAAATTATATAGAAAAAGTTTTTCTTTTTTAGGGTTCCGGTGCCAAAATGGCAAAAACGGAACCCTTATAGTTTCGCCATGTCTGTCTGTCTGTCTGTGTGTCCGTCCGTCCGCGGCTTTGCTCAGGGACTATCAATGCTACAAAGCTGTAATTTTGCACGGATATATATGTAAACTATGCCGAAAAAATAGTACAATTAAAAACTAATTTATTTTTTTATCCTGCCTCCCATATAGGGCATGGATACCGGTATTCGGTATTACCGAAAAACCGGTATACCGGTCATTTTTTCCCCTCTTTTAATACCGGTTATTAAATATCTACAAAACCGGTTTTTCGGTATTTTGACTTGTGCTTAAAATAGTAATAGTCGACTTTAATTTCAAACAAGAAAGCACTTTTAATAACTTGTCTTCAGACTTATGGCTTTTGAAGTTACTTACCTCTTAATCTACTTTCAAATTTCAAATTTACCGCGCACAAGTTTGCTTTGCTTATTTGTAGTGTAAGCTTTCTCGAAGTTGGACCTCGTCAACAACTTCGAGCGCAGAGCCCCGACTATTGCGGGAGGTAGGACAACATGGACATTAGTTAGACATGACTTTCGTCTTGCCCATGTTCATTTTTAGGCCAACTCGTCGGAAACTGCTGAGGTCGGCGAGCATAGCACTGAAGTCTTCCATGGTCTCAGCCATGACTACAATATCGTCGGCGAATCGAAGGCGAGTGAAGTACCCGCCATTAATGTTGATGCCTCGTCCTTTCCAGTCCAGAACCTTAAAAGCATCCTCCAATGCAACGGTGAACAGTTTCGGAGCGATCACATCTCCTTGTCTAACTCCCCGCTGCAGAGGAATAGGCTTCGTGCTCTGGTCATGTAATCGGACGGACATAGTGGCGTTTTTGTACAGACACTAGACACTTCAACACTTTCGATATACCGGTAGTCAACTGCACCGCTGGAGAGCCTGCATCACAGCCCAAGTCTCGATCGAATCGAAGGCTTTCTCGTAGTCCACAAATGCAAGGCAAAGGGGAAGTTATACCCTCGGTCTTCTGTATAACCTGCCGCAACGTACATGTGGTCTACGGTACTATAGGTTTTCGGAAGCCGGCTTGTTCGGGAGGCTGGAAATCGTCAAACCTGCTTGCGAGACGATTTGTGATGATCCTGAAAAACAGCTTGTAAACATGGCTCAGAAGTGAGATGGGTCTATAATTCTTCAGCAAGGTGTTATCACATTTTTTGAAGATGAGCACCACCACTGTCTTCTGTTCCATGCTTTCGGTGTTCCCCCTTGGTGGAGACGGAACTAAACGGCGTCTTAAGGTCCTTAAGGACTGGTTTACCACCCGCCTTCAAGAGTTCGGCTGTAATTTCATCGTCACCCGGGCTTTGTCATTCTTAAGCTATTTGAGGCCATACTAATCTCGTACAGGCTGACGTCTGGGATATCTTCGTGATAGTGTCGGGTTAATCTAGCCCTCGGGTCTTTAGCTCTGCTAGCTGTCGTGTCGCTATCCATAAAACCTCTCGTTTTCCCCCAACAGCTCAGGTTTGGATGAAATGATTCTGCCGTCGTCGGTCTTCAACTTCATTAACCGTTTTGACTTACAGACAGATCCCTGGTAAACACCTTAGAGCCTCTGATACGCTCAATAGCCTCTTCAATGCTATTTATTAGTATTAAATCGGCGTACATCGCGCTTTAGAGATTTTGAGATCTGCCTATTGAACTGCTGATAGCGACAATAAAGCGTCACCAGAAGACTGTGGCAGCATCTCACGCCTCACCTCCATGAGCCTAAGGCCAGAGCGCGAGAGCTTATTGGTTCTAGTACGGCGGGTTTTGAAGAAGTTAGATCGATCGTATGGACAGCTTCCACAAACCCGTCGTTGTAATCGTCCACGTCGCTACCTAGGCATTCGAAATGGTTTTGAAGTTTGAGCTGAAAGCTCTCGGGGTTTTGGAGCTGAGCTGGTTCCGGGCGGAGCGTAGATTTTATCAGTAGAGACCTTTCAAGCTTGAACTGGATATTTTAATGAGCCTCGTACAAGCGAAAGAAATTATGCGAAAATTTGGTTGGGAACTAATAATCGGTGAAACAATTTTCAACCGAAGAATTAGAGATCCAATTCAATCATTTATAAGTATCAGTTAACAATCAACAACTTAAGTTTTTTTTTTTTATACTTGCTCATTAAAAGGGAAGTTTACTAAATCTTGCTTTCATGTATATTGGTTATATTTCAACAAAACAACAGACTTATACAGAAAGAAAGAAAAAAATAGGAAAATATGGAAAATACCGAAAAATTACGAAATACCGGGATACCGGTTTTCAAAATTGGAATACCGGAATAATACCGGTATTGCCATCAAGCCCAATACCGCATAGCCCTACTCCCATAGACGTACAGTGGGGGTGTTTTTTTTTCCTCCAACCCTATAGTGTGGGGTATCGTTGGATAGGTCTTTTAAAATCATTAGGGGTTTGCTCAGAGGATTTTCCGATTCATTGATTCTTTTACGAAATAAGTATTCAACTTTAAAGTGGAAATTTTCATTAAAATCGAGCGTCCCCCCACCCCTCTAAAATCTAAACCGGTGGGTGGAAAATTAAAAAAAAAATAAGGATGGTAGTAAGTATATCAAACTTTCAAGGAAAACTATAACGGCTAAGTTTGCTTGAGAATTATTAGTAGTTTTACTCTTAAATAGCAGCCTAAGGTATAAAATATACCTGAACTTGGAAGATTCCGTACAAAATACGAAATCCTTAGAAAAATATTACTTAATTTTTTCGTAATGGCTACGGCACCCTATCTTGGGCGTGTCCGACATGCTCTTGGCCGGTTTTTAAATGTCAGCAAATCCTCCTCGTTTGTTTTTCTTCATGTTTAAATTAAATGGAAAATACACGTCCGAAAACACGTGTTTTGTCGACGTCATTCGCGTACTCCCCGACTATCGCAAACAACAATTACCCGTAGCCGTCAAAACGCGCATCTACAATTCGTCGGCCGCGTCTAACCCCTCCCTGTGGGGGTGGGGGGTGTCTAGACGGCAGACCGATCTATACTGCAGCCATCGATCGGGGTCGGCGACCTCGCCCGGCCAAAACAAACCGTGCCGACCGATGCCCAGGGAATTGGGCAGGGAATAGTTTTTCACACGTTGAGGTAGGCCTCGTAAGGCCCAAGCAGCACAAGCTGAAAAATGCTGGTGATGGTCGGATAGCCCAGTGGTTAGAGAACCTGACTACGAAGCTTGAGGTCCCGGGTTCGGTCCCCGGCCGGGCATAATATTTGTACTTATGTATGAAAAATGTGGTTTGAGTAAGCCGTGGTGGCCTAGTGGTTTGACCTATCGCCTCTCAAACAGAGGGTCGTGGGTTCAAACCCCGGCTCGCACCTCTGAGTTTTTCGAAATTCATGTGCGGAATTACATTTGAAATTTACCACGAGCTTTGCGGTGAAGGAAAACATCGTAAGGAAACCTGCACTAACCTGCGAAGCAATTCAATGGTGCGTGTGAAGTTCCCAATCCGCACTGGGCCCGCGTGGGAACTATGGCCCAAGCCCTCTTGCTCTGAGAGGAGGCCTGTGCCCAGCAGTGGGACGTATATAGGCTGGGATGATGATGATGAAAAATGTGAATGTTTGCTCTCGAATCTTGGGTATTTAATATGTATTTAAGTCTGTATCTATCTGTTTTAGTATGTTTATTTATCGTTGCCTAGTACCCATTACCCATATGCCATATTTATTTTTCAACCGACTCCAAAAAAGGGGGAGGTTCTCGATTCGACTGTATATTTTTTAGTTTAAACCAAGCCGTAGTCGACAGTGTACCTATGTCATTGACAATAGTATTCTTAAAAAAAAAACACGGGAAATTTACTCAAATCGATCCATTTTTTAACCCCCGATGCTAAAAGGTTTCTTACATGTAACGGACCCGTGATTGACCCCTATCTCACCTGATGAAAAGTGCAGATGAGGCCAAAGATCTCACTGGTTCAGTAACAGCCTATTCACTCTAGCCTTAGAGTCCTAGCTTGTTACTGTTTGTTAGTTTGGGGTGTTAATAATATAAGTTTGATGCCAATGTCTGTCTGTGGCATCGTAGCTCACAAACGAATGGACCGATTTCGATGCGGCTTTTTAACGTGAAAGCGAGTTTCCTTGCGGTGGTTCTTAGCTATGTTTCATTAGAATCGGTTCAGCCATTTTTGAAATATTGAACTTTGAAATGACAACTTCGGAGGTATCCGACAAAATACGATGGAAAAACATTATTCAATAGATTTGTATGTTTGTGTGTTTGAGCTGTGTTCTTGCACTATAATTTTCTTCCACCAAACGCTTATGCTACAAACGAATAATTTTAATTTGTCTAACAATTCATCATCATCATCATCCCAGCCTATATACGTCCCACTGCTGGGCACAGGCCTCCTCTCAGATCAAGAGGGCTTGGGCCATAGTTCCCACGCGGGCCCAGTGCGGATTGGGAACTTCGCACGCACCATTGAATCGCTTCGCAGGTTTGTGCAGGTTTCCTCACGATGTTTTCCTTCACCGCAAAACTCGTGGTAAATTTCAAATGTAATTCCGCACATGAATTTCGAAAAACTCAGAGGTGCGAGCCGGGGTTCGAACCCACGACCCTCTGCTTCAGAGGCGATAGGTCAAACCACTAGGCCACCACGGCTTCAACGGGTTTCTCTAACAATTGCTGAGTAATAATTGTCTTTCTCTATGATCCCTAATGGTATTTATGTTTCCTCGTAGACTCGGTAAGAGCTCGAAGCGTCTAGACATGGATGTTAGGTAATTAGACTCTGTCTCGTCCGGCCAAATTACGTTTATTTCTATAATATTTAGTTAGGAAAACACTGGAATGTGTAATTGTTACCAATGACAAATGACTGTTATAGAACACTAACGTCATTTACTGAATTTAATGGCAACTAGGTTAATAATCTTCGTAAAACTCATAGAAACATTAATCGTTATGTACCTAAATCAAAAATATATCTGTGGTTACCTAGTGATTTGGCCTATGGCCTTTTAAATCTGGGCACGCACCTCTTGAGTTAATCAAAATGTGCGTAATTGCTTTTATACCATGAGCTCTACGGTGCAGCAAAACATCGTGAGGAAACTTGCACACAACTGCGAAGAAATTTAATGGTGTGTGTGATTCTCAATCCACACTAGGCCCGCGTGGGAACTATGGCCCAAGCCCTATTATACTGAGAGGAGGTCTTTGCACCCATGCACTGGGACGTCTATAGGCCCAGATGTGATGAATGTGATGATCCCATGAACTTACTTTTTTTAAATTATATAAATTTATTCTAATTTACGAGCTAAATCACGTATTATACAGATATATTCAGACCTTACTTTGCGTCCATGATTAAAATAATTGAAAAATCATGTTTGGCTCCTTTGCAAAATAGTGAGATCATGTCAGGCAAAATAGCCACATTACATGAAAATTTGCAGTTGTTCTAAATAGGGCCCTATCTTAGAATAGATCGGCAACGCACCACCAGTTCCAGTTGTACTGTAGGTGTCCATAGGCAGCGATGATCACATAACAACAGGAAACCCCATGTCCGTTTGTCGGCTTCTGTGTGAAAACAATGTAAACGAATGAAATAAAAATAGATCGTTACCTACTTCTGAAATATAGCTAAGCGCTTGACTTTTTAAAGGGACCCATAGCATCGTGTACAGTCGGGTCTCAATAGCGCGACACGGCATTTCAAAAGCTCCAGAAAGGTTGCTTTAAGTGGAACAAGTTATTTCACTGCTCCGCTTACTAATGTGGTTAGAACTCGGTTACCCACCTGCATAGAACACTTAAAATATGTTAAACATTCGTTTGACACACTTCCTTTATTTACTGGAAAAAGTTGATAGTAAGGGTTATGTTGTTCTGTGCCACCTTTCAGTTGTATTAACTTGGGGCTGGTAAAGGGGTAACACATGAGTCATGGTGTTTAAAATGACGAACTCGCGTGCACACGCTTGTGTTGACGAGGTTTGTTACAACGCCTCACGTAATGTTTATTTTTAAATCCTTTGCGAAAATTGTATGTTTGTTTCTGCTTCAAGCTAAAACGGCAGGTTAGATTTAGATGAGGTATGATGGCTGACATCCGGAATAACACATGGCTAATTTTTGTCCCGATATTCCCATGGGGTCGGGAGAAAACTTCGAGAAGTTCATTTGCTCGGTATATAGGATGTATGAGATATCGGACAAATTGTTCTTATTGACGAAGTGTACGTTTTGTAAGTATACATTTTGACTAAAAGCACCTAGCTGTTCTGGAAATATGTTTCTAGAAAAAATCTTTTGAAATCCTAAACCTACACATTCGTACAAAATTGCTCTCCAATACTACCTAAAGATACGCGCACTGCTGAGTTGCAACTACTTACACTACACAAATCTTAAGATGCCAAAGATATTCTTATTAAAAGTAATTATCCTTCAACAGGTTACCTACTAACAAAGGTGGAAGGTAAAGTGGGTTCTCCTGAGACTCCCCTTTCGGACCTCGGTCTGATCTCCTACCGATCCTACTGGAAGGAGGCGCTGCTTAAAAGACTGTGCTCTGCCCCTGGACCCACGCTCTGCATCAGGGATCTGAGCAAAGATCTAGCTATAGCTTCTTCGGACATTGTGTCGACGTTGCAAGAGAGAGGACTCATGAAATATTGGAAGGGCAAACATATCGTGTTAAAGAAACAGGTCAGTTTCATACATATTATAATATTTATACAATTATCCATAGTTTTTACAAACAATCAAGAACTGGAGAAGTTTTTGTGATATTGGAAGACCTGGGGACTTTTTTTTTATTGTGCCATAAACTTGAACTCGACGATTTTCATTTTCTGTTCATCACACTTTGTTGTTGCATATTTTTTTAATTATTTACTATTTGAATAAAAATAAAAATTCAATAGAATAGGCACACACTAGGGATAAACAAAATACAAACACTTTTGTGCTGTCATGTTTAAAAAAAAGTTAGGTAAACAAAATGGTGAACTTTTGGAAAACACCGAAATAAAATAAAAATATTAAAAAGACACCGTGGGTATGACTGTTAATTGGCCCAAAATATGTTGTAAGTGTCCCTACCTACCCACCCTAAACATGGCATACGATCTGCCAGACACCCTGTGTAGCTTGATTGTCTGTATCAGGACGTCCTGGAGGAGGTAAGCCGTCGGGCGAGCCGCGCGCGCTGCGTGGAGGCGAGTTGCCTGCGCTGGACGCCGCCCGGCGCGCCGCCGCCGCGCTGACGCCGCGCCCCGCGGGGGCGGCCGGCGCCGCGCCGCCCGCGCCGCCCGCGACCGCTCCGGCGCGCGCGCGCCGCTCTGATACCACCCGCGCCGCCGGACCCGCACGCACCGGACCAAAGGTTAGGCCGCTCTTACCACACACTACGAGAAGGAATGCTAATGTTTAAGTCCCACTCACATCGTGATTCAATAACGCGGACGATAAGATATTTGAATCTATTCGTAGCCATTCCCATACGTCTTAGACAAACCTCAGTCCATTCTCTATTGAAAGATTGACTTAGTTGTGGTAACACGGTTTGACGTATAGGTAGTTCCACCAGAGTTAAGGTCACGCACACAAGAACATGACGTGTAATGACAGCAGGATTTTGATATTTACTCATTCAGTCTCCTTTTGTGCAATCTCTTTTTGTAGCTGTGTGTAATCAAATCATTCACTTCTGCAACTCTGGTGGAACTGCCTGTACAGTGCGTCCAGACGGTGCAAGGGAACAAAACGCGGCGCCAACTGACTATCCAAATGTTATATTTATGTAAAGAGACGACTTATTATTTTAGTGTATTAGGCCACAGGCCGTATCTAAGACTAGACAAAAAAAAGAATAAACCCAATCAATATACACTTAAATTAGTTTGCTCATATCGCTCGGAACTCGAAATAAACAATAAGTTTTCTCTTTCTCTCATATTAAATCAAAATCAAAATTCATTTCATGTTCAAAATTTCTCTTTCTCTTTCATTTGAATCTTCAGGAAAACGAAAAAAACCGACGAGTCCCGAGCGACGTTAGCTTTCTTGTTGTACTGTGCAGTAGAGGGGATGATGCTACGAAACAAACTTAATCGCCCTGAATTATTCTCTAAGAGAAACTATGAAGATGTTTCAAATCGTCACTACTTTGAAAAAAATCTCGTATCTGTAATCAAAACGTCAGCAAAATTGAACCTTGGAATAATGCTCGTAAAGTTCACTACGAAAATACCGATTTTGAGGTACGAGCTGTTTTAAAAATACTGAAAAAATACAGCATCATATGTCTGTAAAAATAATGTTAATGTCAATGAGTTGGTGTTCACTCTAAACCGCATGATTTTACCGACCGGACAATACCGATCTGATATTTGGAAGACCCTGGCTATGGCTTCGAAATCACAGCGTGGTAAATTGTGGCTTCGCAAAATCAACCTGGTAGGAATACATTTGATGAATACAGGCATGATAATCGAAAGCCAATAAATACTGACATGTTTTTCGCGACCCGGTAGTGTTAGGCAATCGCGACCACAATGTGCGAGGGTGCCGCGGCAGCTGCCGGCGAAGCGCTAGAACCAAATTAAACCCCCGACACAAAAAGAGGGGTGTTATAAGTTTGACCGCTATGTGTGTCTGTGTGTCTGTCTGTCTGTCTGTCTGTGGCACCGTAGCTCTTAAATGGGTGGACCGATTTGAATGCTGTCTTTTTTAATTGAGGGCAGGTTTTCTAGCGATGGTTCTTAGACATGTTTTATCAAAATCGGTTCAGCCGTTTTTGAGATATTGAACTTTGAAGTGACGAAGTCGGGGTTCGTACAAATGAAGGTATAATAATCTTCTGGTATACGAAAAACAGGGTCGTTATTGACATGAAAGTAAAATCTGAGGCGGTAAAAAAATGGCACCCTGACAATCTGAGATTGGGCAAAATAGATTTGCATTCTTTACATTCCGGATTGGGATTATATAATAGGTTAAAGTAGACGGAATAGTGTAACCCGAAGGGGCCAGCTTGTTCGCAGAACCTGATACCAACGATGTTGGAATGGAACGCTGTCCTAACTATTTTATAGTGACACCTGAGATAACTATCTATTCTATAACAATAGAGAGATGTTCTTCTAGCTAGAAGTCTAGAAGAGTTCTATTTATGCGTCCACGGTAAGAAACTGATGGACACGTAACGTATCAGTGATATACGTCAACAATTCAACATGCGTTAGTTCCCCGTTTGTTGTAGAAGTTCACCTACTCGATACTAGATGGCGCTGGTTTCGCTACAACTAGCCTAGCTGCGTGATCGGCTGGTCCCATGACTGGATATCTTTACCCAGTATAACACAAAATTGTACTGATCAATCGATTTGTTACATTACAACAGACGGACGAGATGTGTATTTTAGCTTAAACTATTGATCTCTGTTTTAATGGAATGCAGACGTTAAAGTTAGTTAGTAAGTTAGTTCAGTACTCTGTGAGTAAGTTAGATAGTCCAATTTGTTTAGAGTAAAAAAACTGTACAAATTTATGTAACTATTTATAAGTATAATGTTCAGTAATAATCTTAAATATTTTAACTGTTAACAAGAATATGATGTAATATGATGCAGCAAATAATTTATTACGTTGAATACACTTGAATTTTCATATCTGTGTACTTATTTGTGTTTGGAATACCTTTCCCTTCGATAATTTACCCATTTATTAATAAACATTGGGGTCCATATCAGCTCACATAATTGTTGAAAGTCATAATTTAATTTGTCATAATGTTTTGTTTGTCGTAACTTTTTTTCTCTTAACCCACAATGGGTTCTAAAGGTTTATAAAATAAACCTAATCTAACCTTCAGAGTTTTACAGGAGACCATTTAATTTAAAATACGGTTCTGGTTGGAAAAAAAATTATGACTAACGAAAATTATGACAAACATTAAACTATGCCTTTCAAAAATTATGCTACTAGAAACGCACCCGCCTTATTGCGTCATGCAGACATTGTGGTTCCAAGAGGATTACGATTCACTCATAGTGCCATAATTGACTATGTACAGGTTGTCTTCAAATTCTTCCAGTAAATGTTTTGCGTATTTTACAATGGAACTTTTAACAATGACTGTGAAGTTATGTTTGATATGAATATGAAGTGCTTGTTATAGCCTAAATTAAATAAAGATATTTTAACTTTGACTAATTAACTTTGAAATTATAAATTCAAAGACTACCTAGCTATTTAATTTTCTTTAGACCTCGTCTCAAACAGAGACCGATCCAGATGGCTAAGGCAGCAAAGATGTCTGGAATTATTTAGATAATATAAATTCTAAAGTAATTAACCGACCGTATTATCTTGGATGACGAAGCGTTGGCAGGCCTCCCACTAGGTGGACTGACGACATCGTGAGAGGACCCTTCAACGGGTGGATGCAAGTGGCGAGGTTTCGTTTATTGTGGCATTCTAAGGGGGAGGCCTTTGTTCAGCAGTGGACGTCTTCTGCCTGATGATGAAACTTTATAACAAACTACCTGATACCATAAAAAATCAAAATATAAAAGTATTTAAAAGAACTTTATTGAAATTTTTGAAAGATAATGTATTTTATGATATAAATGAATTCTTAGAACATGATTTTACCGCATCTAATGTTAGTAAGTAAATAAACTATTATTAATTTTAAGAAAAATAATATTGTACGCCTAAGAAGCAAATTATAGCAGTTCTTTTCAATATGATTTCCAACTTCACATGTACCTACTTACCTATAATTAACAATAAATTATTTGAGTTTGAGTTTGAGTTTTGATGATGATGATTAATATCGTGATGTTGGGCAAGTCTATCAGGGAAGTTTTCTAGAAGAAATATGTATCAGAAATTTCTACCAATGGCGTGGCGCTGCAACAACCATTCTAATTTATTATGTGATGTTCAACATGACATGTATGAGCACAATATTTTAGACTATCGCGGTCATTACTAATTTTATATAAATTAAATTCGGGTTTTGTTAATAATAAAAATGACACTAATAATGATACGACGATCTTGCGACGCAGAAAATGTGTTTGTCTGTCTGTGGCATCAAAGTGCTCAAACGGATGGACCGATTTCGATGCGGTTTTCTTCAAATTAAAGCGAGTTTCCTTGTGGTGGTTTTTAACTATGTTTCATTAAAATTTTGCAGGTGGTAGGACCTTGTGCAAGGTCCGCCCGGATTGCTACCACCATCTTGCTCGCTAATCCTGCCGTGAAGCAGCAGTGCTTGCACTGTTGTGTTTCGGCGTGGAGAGTAAGACAGCCGGTGAAATAACTGGCACTTGAGGTATTCCATCTTAGGCCTCTAGGTTGGCAACGCATCTGCAATACCCTGGTGTTGCAGTTGTCTATGGACGGTGGTGATCTCTTACCATCAGGAGACCCACTTGCTCGTTTGCCATCCAGTCGAATAAAAAAAAATCGGTTCAGCTGTTTTTGAGATATTGAACTTTGAAATGACAATGTCGGATGATTTGAACTTTTCTAAGTTGGTTAGGTTACCTACCTACAGGGTGTTAAAAAAAATCCTTTACTATACTGTAACCCATATTAGGGCTACTGATTACTAATACGATACAAGTGAAAAAAAACCTTTTTTTTAAACTGATTTTAATGTTTGTCCACTTGTAACGTAAGTAGCCCTAATATATGTGTTACAGTATACCTAGTACAGGATTTTTTTAACAGCCTGTATACTCAGGTCTAATGTAATAGATGCTCCGACGGATGCGAAGAAGAAGGTGGTTCAATAATGAATACTCGTACTATAACATCAGGCAAGAACTTTGCAGAGCATGCACTCATTCGTTAGGTACGTTTTTTTTTTAATAATTACTAGGAATTCACGCGTTCTTATTACCAAGTAGTGTTGCCAGTTCAGTTTTTACAAAATGCGTAAGACGCCGTGGAATAAATATTAACATTTTATATCGAGTCTCAGTGAAATAATCTACGAGTGAGTATGAAAGTAAAACTGCGCCATTAGAGAGCTTAAAGTACTTACGAGTATTATCATCTTTTTAATAGGTACGAGTAAGTATATAGCTAACAAAACGTCAGTTTTCAGTAGGTACTTAGCTGTTTCAAAGGAAGAAGTGACAACACTCCTTTATTTTGCAGGTGGTAGGACCTTGTGCAAGGTCCGCCCGGATTGCTACCACCATCTTACTCGCTAATCCTGCCGTGAAGCAGTAGTGCTTGCACTGTTGTGTTTCGGCGTGGAGAGTAAGACAGCCGGTGAAATTACTGGCACTTGAGGTATCCCATCTTAGGCCTCTAGGTTGGCAACGCATCTGCAATACCCCTGGTGTTGCAGATGTTTATGGGCGGTGGTGATCTCTTACCATCAGGAGACCCACTTGCTCGTTTGCCATCCAGTCGAATAAAAAAAAATATTCGGACCATTCGCGCAAAGCGCTTTGCTTTATCATTCAAATAAAGGTGAAGTTAAATAAAAGCTTGTAAAAACCTTCCATGATGGAATCAAAAATCCGCAAATTTAGTAAAACAGTTTCCGAGACTGTGTTCTATGAATATGGCAACGCTTTTCTAAAGGTCAGTAGCAGATCTCATGCAGAAATAATAACGTGGGTGCATTTCTTAACGGTTGGGTAAGGCGGTAAATCTCATTGCATTTGACGCAGTGGAGAAAATTAGCAGTAGGCGAGAGAAATTAATTGCAATTTTGCTCGTAACCCGCGGTAACTTTAGACTTTCCCGGGATAAAGACTACCTAACAGTTTTCGCATACAAAATCTGTCATTTGATTGCGATCGCGAAATGTTAGGCATTAGGCCTCTGTGTTTAAATTTAGCTTTCTGTCAGTGAACGAATTTTATGAATTGTTTCAGTAGATCCAAACAGGCTGATTTTTTTTTGACAATTAATAAATTGTGTGAATTATTATTATACGTGCAATTTAATTTTTTTACTCTTCATTGTAAGTCATGTTAATAATATTTTACAGATAGTCTGTCTGGTCATCGCATGCTCTCAAATATTTTTTGGGGTGAGTTCGATCTGATTGACTAAAAATTTGGTCTGAACATAGATAACAATGCATATCAAGTCAACAGTACAGCCGGTAAAAAAAAATGGTTCCACTGTATTCCGCTCCACTGCAACAATGAATATTCCATGCGCACGCGCCGCGCTCTCGCTAACCGATCACTTGGCGCCCGTTTATTGAACCTGTAGCTGTTAGCATCTTATTAGGTGGTTACTTAAGTCAGCATGGGAGGGTTTTAGGGGCCGCTGATTAGCGAACGATTCATTTTTAGGGTTCCGTAGTCAACTAGGAACCCTTAAAGTTTTGCCATGTCTGTCCGTCTGTCTGCGAAGCTCAGAGACCGTTAATACTAGAAAGCTGTAATTTGGCATGAATATAGATATCAGTCAAGCCGACAAAGTGGTAAAATACAAAATATAAAAAACAAATTGTAGGGCACCTCCCATATACGAAAAGTGGGGGTGATTTGTTTGGGAAATATTCATAAACTGTTGGGTGGAATAATTTGAAAAAAATCAGGATGGTAGTAACTATATCAAATTTTCAATTATAGCGGCTAAGATTGCTTGAGAATTATTAGTAGTTTAAGAGTAAATAGCAGCCTAAGGTATAAATATACCTAAACTTGTAAGATTCCGTACACAATACGAAATCCTTAGAAACATATTACTTACTTGATATTTTCGTAATGGCTACATGCCCCCCCCCCCACTATATACGCCTATGTGAACGACGACTTGCCACTTGCTCTCACCGGTTGCCCGCAACTCTCGCGATGGCGTCGGCCCAGTTAGGTACCTAACTCTTCGTATTCTGGTTTATCGTCGCCATTCAAGGACATTTCTCCCTCAAAGGTTATCTGTTCTTCGAGCGATGCGGAACGTCCGTTGGCACTTGAACTTTCTTAATTTTTGAGCTATGTCGGTGATATTAAATGATATTGACCCGGATAACTCACGTCTTAAATCGAGTTGAGCTCGACATATTTCGGGCTAATCCGTAGCCCTTCTTCATATGAGCAATGCGACTTGGCGGCTGCTGCAGCACGCGCACACAGTTAAAACTCGATAAGACGAGTGAGTTTCAAGGTAGTTTCATGCTGTCGGTGACTAGTTCTTTAACGAATTTCCGTATATCTGATTCTATCACGCAAAGAAACTCCGAGCATAGTTATACTTAACTCGTTGCGTGACTCTGGTCTTCTCCAAGGGGGAAACAGTCAACCACGTCTCAGAGCCATAGGCCATCACAGCCATATAAAAAAACAAAATTGTACATTGCATAGGTAATTCTGCCGGGCTCGATTTCAACATGCAGTAGGTAAGTCTGATTTTTCACTCTTTGGAAATGGGCCAATCAACTTTTTTACCGACACTAATCTGTCCGCGACATTTTTCAAACAATTGCAGATTTTTGTAAGTAAATCGTCATGTCTGTCTGTCTGTCCCGTCCGCGGCTTTGCTCAGGGACTATCAATGCTAGAAATCTGTAATTTTGCACGGATATATGTATATATATGTGTAAACTATGCCGACAAAATGGTACAACTAAAAATTCCATCTATCCATCCGTTCCAATCCATCCGTTTTGAGAGATACGATGCCACAGCACATTGGCGTCAACCTTGTAACCCCCCTTTTGCGCCGGGGGTTAAAAACCAGACTATAATCTATCCTAGATTATCTTTCACATTTTCTTTTATATAATGATAAGATACATTATACTAATTATATTTGGGGGTGAACAGTCGTCCGGTCGGGTTCACATTGAGCCGTCTGGACTCAAACCTGCACCCCAAGGGCACCAGCTGACCTCGACCTTTCAGCCACTAGTTCATGCAGAGCTAGGGTTTATCTGAGGACAAAAGTGCATTGGACTGAACGAAAGGGCAAGAATGAAATATAATATGTCTCACCTGGGGGCTACGTGTTATCACTATTTTTTAACCCCCGACGCAAAAAGAGGGGTGTTATAAGTTTGACGCAATGTCTGTCTGTCCGTGGCATCGTAGCCCTCAAACATCGGACTTTCGATACGGTCTTTTATGTGAAAGCGAGTTTCCTTACGGTGGTTCTTAGCTCAGTATTAAAAGGCAAATAATTTTTACAACTGTTATGAAAACATTAGGGTTGTTATTGTGATCATTTGAAAAAAATAATGTGCAGTTATTTCAGTTTCTGCTGGTTGGTAAGTTACCATTGCAGTAAAACCGGTGCGCATTTTTGCGCATAAGTTTTTAAGTCCTATTATCGGAAGTCCGAAAATGTTTTTCATACCATTTTACATCATAATGATCACTCTTCATATTTTTTTTTAATATTAACGATCGGATTTCCTGCCTCGCACAGCAAACCTCTGGAATGAACTATCGCCTGCGGTATTCCCGGACCGATATGACCTTCAAGCTTTCAAGAAAAGAGCGTACTCCTACCTAGGCCGGCAACGCACTTGTGACTCTTCTGGTGTTGCAGGTGTCCACGGGCGACGGTAATCGCTTACCATCAGGCATCAGTCGTTTGCCCCCTAAGTATACCATAAAAAAAAACAATCATCAGAATTCATAGGTATAAGCAATCATACACCTTGTTAATATTTATTATGGTTTTCATACACAGGGTGGCCCATTTATATCGGTCAGTATGGGAAAGTCTGAAACTATACGACATACGAAAATTTCTTCTTAGGAACCATAACATCGATTTTAATAACAAGAAAAACTGCATTCATGCATTTAAAAAAAACCTGTACTCAGCTCGGAAATTGAACCCGGTTGTTTTGAAAAAAAAAACTTACACTATTTCTATTTAGATATCGATTGTGTGCGTCTTAAGAAGTAAATGTGTCCATGAAACATTATGTCTAAAATGAAAAAAATGCATTGTTTTCACATACTTTAATTTATTTTAGTAGGTGTTCGAAGTGTCCACCGTTTTTTTCAATACACTGTTCAATAACCGTGTTGGTTTGATGTATTTAAGGAAGGACTCCGTTAGAACGACGACGAGCGAAGCGGGGAGGAGTGTTAGGTAGAACTGTGACCCTACAGCGCGCGAGCCGAACGAGCGAAGCGAGCGTGCCGCGGCAGCGGCCGGCGAAGTGCCAGGACCAAATATATTTTTCAACTAATACTAATATAATATAAAAAATTAACGATATAAGTAAATCTTATTTTGAATAGGTACCTACTTAACGGTATGAAAAACAATAATATGAGTTCAAATGTTTTCTTATCAATGCCATTATTAAAAAGAAAATTATGATATTCGTCTGTTATGAAGGAAAATTTTCTGAAAAACAACATTATGTGTTCTTAGTAATGACATTATGAGTAAAAAAAATATTAAGAGTGATTATTACGAGTATGAACACAAGTCGGTAGTAAAATAAAAAAATAGGAATAAGAATTTTATGAGAGTCAATCAACCCAAGGATCCCAGTAAAACATTAACCTAACCAACAAAAAGTTAGCAAACCCCCGACTTTGTCACCTCAAAGTTCAATATCTCAAAAACGGCTGAATCTATTTTAAGGAAACATTACTAAAAACCATCGCTAGAAAACATTCAAATCAGTCCACTCGTTTAAGAGCGATGGCGCCACAGACAGACACACATAGCGGTCAAACTTATAACTCCCCTCTTTTTGCGTCGGGGGTTAAAAACTATGTTTAATCACAAGAAGTTAAGAAGAATGGATAGACTCTTATAATTGGGCTAAATTGCAAAAATATATCATAATTTATTGTACCTGATGTGATGACAGCGAAAGTTGTATACACGTACACCATTTACCAGCTACAGAAGCTAAAGACTGCCCGGTCTTTGAAAACCGACCCGAAAACATTGATGATTTTATAAAGCTCAATAAATGGAAGATTATATTACCAAAAAAAAAAGGTTGAATAAGGTGAAGTGTAAGTACTTGCTTGTTGGTTTGGTACGGGGCCCTAAAATATTTTTCAATTTTTGACATCTCTTAGATAAACATTTATCAATGTGCTGTCAATTTTGTATTGTATCGCGTACATTGCAGTTGTACGCATAACTTACACTTAACCTGTATGAAAAAAACAGTAATCATATGTTTAAAAAGTTGCAAAATAAAAGTAGCTCATGTTACTTATGTGAGCTAATCGAACCATGGATTTAACGCATTCACTACCACCTGACTTCCACAGGTGCCACCGACGCACATGTGCGTTCAAAATGTATGAATAATTATGACAGCGGCACTGGGCGAAGTTCCGAAAACGCATATGTGCGTCGGTGGCAGTGAATGCGTTAAAGGCTGCCCCATGGCCTGAAGACTATATTATTCAAGCTATGTCAGAGGGAATCCTATTCATCTCCAAATTTAGAGCGTGACAGTTGTCAAATTGCTGACATGATTCAAGCAAAAATTACCGGCGAACGATAAGGAAGATAAGATATCATTACTTATTTAGGCGTCATTCAGTTTGGGGAGTGGGCGTAGCCTGCCAGTAATTTGCGATTATGTTGACGATAGATACAATGCAAATCATGGAACAACAGGAATGGATGAAATTTTTAAAAACGCTTGAAACTTTTTTTAAGATAGGAATAACCTTTCTAATTAACAGAAAAAAATGTCAGATTTTTAAGTAGCATCAATTAATTTTAAAAAATGAAAGAGTTTTCTTTACCGCCCAATTACGACAGTCCGGTCGGTTACGGGTTATTCCATAATCCAGAATAAAAAAAGAATTTATGTGTCTTTGACTCATCTTTGACTCGATCGTTTTGACCATATTTTGCCAGGTGACACTCTTTACCGGCTCGGATAATGCCGACATGGACCCTGTTTTTCATCTACACACCCCCATAGAAGCTCATGTTTTTTTTATTCGGGATGCCAAACTAGCAAGTGGGTCTCCGGATGGTAGGAGATCACCACCGCCCATAAACATCTGCAACACCAGGAGTAAACTATTTCTTTAATTGATGTACAAAGGTATATAAATGATGAGAATAAATTGATAGGCAATTATTTATTTGATGTGCAATTAATAATATTCCATTTATTATTTATGCATAAGTCGCTTTCCTCCACTTCAACATAAATCGGTACATTATGTAATGTATGAACATAATCTATAATTACCTATCAAAGTCAAAGTCAAAATATCAGGCTATAACAAGCACTTATGAGGGTCAAAAAAAAATCTACCACCGGTTCGGAAAAACCTCTGTTGAGAAGAATCCGGCAAGAAACTCAACGTGGTAAGTATATTTTTTTAAACAGATTTACAATATTCTTTAAATGATATGTATACATCACAATAAGTATTAAACACAACTTTATTTTTAACATAGTAGGTTCGCTATTTGAAGTGATCGCTAATGCGGATCGGAATTATTTCCAAATATCCCTGTCCATGATATAATCATTAACTTTATAATACGCCTTAGATATTAATGTCTTCTTTACAATACTTAGATCTGATTTATTTATTACTGCATACATTTGATTTTTTGCCGTTCATTAGATAGGTATATTTTAAATATACCTCTGTCCATATTAAATTCCACTCAACGAACCATTTTTAATGTTTTTTAATATGGTTCTGTCCAAAGGAGGACAGTTTTGCCAGTATCTAGTGGGTTTTGGCATTATACGGTAAAAAAAATTAGAAAACGAAATATGAGAAGCAATGGTGGACGAACGATGACAATGCGAATCATAATGGAGATGACAATTTTATTACCTATTTACCATGGTAACTCTGCAGATACGCCATGATAGTTTTGTTACCACATTTTGATACCCTACCTATCGCGCGTTAGTTTCTGAACGAAAACCAGCTGTCACATTTGACAGCAAATTAGGCGCCAGCGCCAATAGCTTGCATTTTGATGGCATTTTGCGACGAGAGAGAGATGTGCGCAACTTTGAATAAAAACCAGATTTACTAACAAACACTGTATTACTTAACTATCTCTGTGTGCAAAATGTTGGTTAATGAATTATGTACCTATTTATATTGGACTTGGTAGAAGCAGTGATTTTGCTCTGATATTTTTTGACGATTAAACTTAGCTTTCTTTCTAACCTAAAACCTAACCTGTAAAATAATGGCCAGTGTCAACAACCAGTGTGTAGAACTTTGCAACTTACACTTACGACCTTTGCAGTTCTTCATAGGCATATTACACCTATTATGTTATTTATACAAATAAGTATAGCATTAACTATGATAAATTTAATCCGCAAATCAAATACAAAAAAATATATGCAGAAGGTCTGCTAGTTTCTCTTAGTCGCTCTTTATCTTTACTTTAAGTAAGATAAAGTAAGTCTCGTGTAAGGTGCACCATGCGGTATTTTGTAGCATCGAAACCAACTGCCAAACGGCGTGCCTATGGTAGGCAGGCATCTCGAGTCTAGATACACCAAAATGATCCAATAAAAACCCCATTAAAATCATTCAGCGTCCTAAAAGTTGAATGTCGTCCCGCGATGACAGACGTCGCGGGGTTAGAAGTGGGGGGGTCGGATTCGCGAGGAGGCTTCCGCGGGCGGGGTCAGCGACCTCCCCCCCGCTCGGGCGCGCCAATGTCAGGGCCGGTGCAACCGCGGTCAGCTGACGTCTGGCGACGCGCGGGGGACGCGCCGCCGAGCCTCGGGCTGCAGTCGAGCCTCGGCCGCCGGAGCGAGCACACGCGGCCTACCCGCGGGACCGATATAAATAGCAAGCCGAATAGAAAAAAGCAAGACAGGAGCGCACGCCGCGCGCTACACAGGCGCCAGGGCTGTCCTCACCGAGTCAGGTACCTGAAGTAGCGCGCGGCGCAGCTCCTACCGCCACCGGACCCGCGCGCCGCCGCCCCAGCACCCACCGCCGCACGCCCATTGTACTTCATCAGGTGCTCTGGTGATGAACGTTCCAGGCGCTTGTTGGAGTACACTTACCGTGTCGGCGGTTGTCGTCGCGACACGTGTTGTGCACGTGGGAAGCAGGAGGTGAGTCGGACAAAGGCGATGAGTCACACGGAGCTCGGTTGTCGACCGCTGCAGTCTGCAGCCCCCTCTGCCACACCCTCCTAAATTTCGCACACACGCGCACCCACATGCATTAAGTCATCGAACTTCTGCCGAAAGATCTGCACAAAAGTAGCTCAAACTGGTTATCGTGTATTTTTCGCCGGCGGCCTCCCGTCGCCGTTTTCCTGTGCGAATTCACCGTCTGCCGCTCAGCGTTGTGGCCATTATTCTGACGAGAATCTTGTTAGAAACGAGATCTATTGACAATGTCCATTAAAAAGACATTACCCGGAGGCGTTCGGCCGTCATAAAATCGGTCTAGACAATGAATTGAGAACAATGCTCCAAGTCGCTGCCCCCAATAAGGGGACATTGCTTCGTATTACTCGCTCTATTGGATTTTCCGTTTGGTAGGCAAATTTTGCGTGACGTCAGAGCTTCATCAGTATTTTTCACTCGTGCCGCGATTACAGGCCGCTCCAAAACGCCGCGTTTCCGAGTGCGAAACCACGCTGAACCGTGAATTCGCAAAGACACCGCTCTCGTTGTCGACTCTATACCGAGGAGATAGAGTTTCGTTTACCTCGCCTTATCTGTAAATTATATCTTCGTACCTATAATGCAAACAGCCAATAAAAATACAAGTCTCGGGTGGATGATTCACCGGAATGCGTCTAATTGTTAAAGTGAAGGCAACATAGCGCCCGACTTGGATTTCAATTTAAGGTGAAACGAAATCGGATGTCTTGAGTTAGGCCTCATCCCGCGTTCTAGGTGTTTTTTACTAAAAAAATACAGACGAGTCAAGATCCATTACAGAATCAGTCTCAGCCAACATTTATACAAATTTAAACAATCTATTACCATTCCGACTGAACAGGCTATAAAAACACTGAATATCCAACGTCTTTGTATATTTATCGTTATTAAATCAGGGAGCCTTTTCATTATACGGAGACGTTTAGAACTCCGTCGTCAATTTCTTATTAGTATTTTCAGGGCCAGTGATTTTCAATTAGTTTTGCGATCGTTCGGCGGCATCTTGGTACCTCCCAAAATCAGACGGTCATTTGACTGCCTTAAAACACGTTTCATACGTTATTTGCGGGGCCTGAGACAGCCCGTTGCGTTTTTGTACCTTTTCTTATGTTCAATGACATTTGCTTATGCTATCTCACTTAAAGATTGTCATTTATTTGTTACTAGTCGTTATAGTAGAGTCATATCCGCAAGATTTATGCAGCTTTCCCGGGTAAAAATCATATGTCCTTCCCCGGGACTCAAACTATCTGTGTATACCGAATTTCATCTAAATCGGTTCAGCGGTTTAGACGTGATATTTATTTATTATTTTTTTTGGGCTACAAAACTAATAGGTAGGTATATACCTACTACCTACCTACCTAAAAACATTGTGACGATGACATTGATTGTTGAATACCCGTTGCTTATATTCATAACAATCATTAACCGAATTCCTGTTTCTGGACATAAAATTGATTCTGTATTCAGACAAAGAACGGGAGCTCCAATATTTCTGTCCCACTTGCTTTTGTGTCGTCTGCTACAAGTCATTTGTTTTCATTGGAAATGTTTATCTTTACGACTTAAAGTGGGATTCCATAAAGGGCATAAAGATTTATCGTCCCTTTTAAGTGTAACAACTATTTAAGTAGGTAACTAGATGCTGATTACTGTCAGAAGATGCAGAAGTTAGAAATAAACTTTTGTTTGAAACGCATAGTGAATCGATCTAGTTATATTGCTGCAGGGCATCTCAATTTGAGCAAAAGACACATTTGGACATACTATTTTACCTTTAGCTAACTCCTAGCATTTATACTTGCTGTTTTTTTACAGTTAAATAAATGATGCTAATGACTTTTTAATTTAGTGATGATTTAAATTTAAAATACCATGTGAATAAAATATTTTACTGGGTAATTTCATTGTAACAAAAAATATTCGTTTTTATTTACTTACATAAACGATCGCTATAAAGGCATTTTAGAATTAAATAAACTTAATAATTCAAAAATAAATAAATAAATGAATAAATATCCACACCTGACACCAATTGACCCAGTCCCAAACTTATCAAAGCTTGTACTATGAATACTAGGCAACGGATAAACATACTTACATAGATAAATACATACTTAAATATATATTAAACATCCATAGACCCGAGAACAAACATTCGTATTATTCGGGTCCATCTTCATATTGACTATCATAAAATTCTTATTCCTATTTTTTATTTTACTACCGATTTGTGTTCATAATAATCAATCTTAATAAAAAAAATCTCATCCTTTTTTTGTTCATAAATTTTTATTACCTACTAATTTCGGAATTCATAACAGACAGTGTTCATATTTTTTTTACTCATAATGTCATTCTAAGAACATATCTGAACTCATAATGTTGTTTTTCATAAATTTTTCCTTCATAACAGAGATCATAATTTTCTTATTGTTAATGACATTAAATTTAAGAAACATTTGAACTCATAATATTGTTTTTCATAACGGTAAATACCTATTCGTCAAATGTACTGATTGGCAATTGGCATACCTTAATTTAGCAACATAAGTTTTAGACGACCAGATGGCCTAGTGGTTAGAGAACCTGACTACGAAGCTTGAGGTCCCGGGTTCGATTCCCGTGTCGGGGCAGATATTTGTATGAAAAATACGAATGTTTGTTCTCGGGTCTTGGGTGTTTAATATGTATTTAAGTATGTATCTATCTATATAATTATATTTATCCGTTGCTTAGTACCCATAACACAAGCTTTGCTAAGCTTACTTTGGGACTAGGTTAATTGGTGTGAATTGTCCCGTGATATTTATTTATTTATTATTATTTATATTGAATGGCATCCAACCTACTTTCCTAGTGGCAGTTATCCCTGCTGCTATAAAAAAACCTAACAACGAAGGCTAAGGCGGGAGCGAAGCGGAGCGTAGCTCCCACCATAGCCTTCTGAACCTAAACTATCCAAGTCACTTCTACTCCGAACCGTCCACCGTCGTGTACCGTAAGTACTCCGACCTATCCAACGATACCCCACACTATAGGGTTGGATGAGAAAAAATAAATCACCTCCACTTTACGTCTATAGGAGGTGCCCTAAAAAAATTTTTTTTTACATTTTGTCGGCATAGTTTATATAGTTTACATATATATCCGTGCAAAATTACAGCTTTCTAGCATCGATAGTCCCTGAGCAAAGCCGTGGACGGACGGACAGACAGACAGACATAGCGAAGCTATAAGGGTTCCGTTTTTGCCATTTTGACTCCGGAACCCTAAAAAAGAGTGTTTAGATGCAGTGGT
The DNA here is from genome assembly GCF_025370935.1 of Choristoneura fumiferana. Lineage (NCBI taxonomy): Eukaryota > Metazoa > Arthropoda > Insecta > Lepidoptera > Tortricidae > Choristoneura > Choristoneura fumiferana. Next base: position 17,516,059 of record NC_133481.1, on the reverse strand, counting down.
GACCGAATTTGTAGGTTAGTAGGCATGACAAATTATTTTGATAGTAAGTAATATCCCTTTCAGAACTATCCAATACAATTGTGGTTCCTAAGATTCACTTTTGCTCAAAAATATTCGTACTATAACCTTTTTTATGTTCAACATAATCGTTTTAAATAATTACTTATTTTCCAATAGGCATGCGATAGACAGAGAAGCATAAAGTAGGCACGATTCTTATGCCTAATCGTCACTTGTACGGCAGAGAAGCTTCTGTACTTGTACTATTACTTGTTCTATGGTGATACCATCTGCATTTTTTTTAATTTGTCGCGGTTTTGCAGGTTCATCTTTCATTAGCCAGTAAAGTCTGTCTGTGTAGTATGTGGATATGTATGTATGTATGTAAGTCTTACAATGTACAAAAGAAAAGAAACAAAATACAGGGTTCCCTTTATCTTGCATAATATCGATTCGCCGAAATACACTTCGCATAATAGGTATCTCATATATTTTTTTATAATCATAACTTTGCATAATTATCAGTTCGAATAATAGGCATTTCGCAGAATATTAAATAGCAGAACACTCTTATCGCCGAATATACTTCTGCAGAATATTAAATATCAGAACATTAGTATCCGAGTTTATATGGCATATGGCTAGCAAAAAACATAGTTTGGACTATTGTATTTTCACGGATTTCAAATAGCGCTGACTACGCTAGAACATAGGTTTCTTACTTTTACATCAATTTCAACAAAATTAGGTCTTGTCAGCCTCTTAACATGGCGTAATGACATAGTTAAAGGAACTAACAGCTACCATAAGAATGGGTTAAAGTTAAAGTAAGGCCAGCAAAGTACGTGTGCTGTAACAGAAGCAGGACAGCAGCTACATAGTAGGTTGGGTTAGGTTAGAACTGCGACCACAACAGCGCGCGAGCCGAGCTAGCGTGCAGCGGCAGCGGCAGGCGAAGCATAGTAAAAGAGAACGAAGCGCCAGAATCTTACTGCTGCCAATAAAGGTTAGGTTAATATAGAACTACAATTAAAACAACGCTGGGGTGTTTTTAACGCTTCAGCATTATACTGCTGAGCCAGTGTCAGATTCACAACCGTAATGACACATAATAATATTGTTGTGTCTTGTGTTGTGAATAAATGAATTTTGTTTCTTTATTTAGTTCTTTCTAACTATACCGAATTGCTAATGATATAGCAAGTTCAATTAGATTATGAAATTAAATACAGAACATGTATACAGTAGTATTGTTTTATTTATTAGTTACATTTTATTACTTCACAATTCCAGCTGCCTAAATAAATAATACCTAACCGTAATTTAATTGCAAGGAATGTTTAGTAAAAATTTATTCTGCTTTTTATTATCCTTATGCAAAGTAATATTTCTGCTTAGCAACAATTCGAACATATAAATATTATTCTCACCGATATTATGTGATGTTCATATTCTGCTTTACAATATTATCAGAAATGATAGTATGAGAAAAAATATATGCGGAAAGTAATTCGGTGATATGATGATTCTGCTCAAGTTTGTTATGTGAAACGAAATTATGAGATTCGTGAACCAAAACACAATTGTCAAACTTTGAGATACTTGAACAAAGGCAAAAAGTCAAATCTTGAAAGAGGAATTTAACCTATTTGATTGAAGTGATTGGATTGATATATAGAATAACAATGCAAGTGTAGTCAGCAGAAAGCTTGACTGTGTTAAAAGTATTTTTTTAACAGAAATTTTATATGATACCTTAATAAATCTGGTCTACCAAATGCGTGTAGATTTCATGCATATTCTTGTCGATAAGCTAGATTTCGGTAGAGAATCTCGAAAATGTGTTTTTCAAATTCACTTGTGCATACAAACTGCAAAAACAGTTGTACGCGTGTTCTCCTGGTTAATCAGCTGTATGGAAAGATGATTGTATAAACAGATATAAGTATTTCGTAATAAAACTTATAATAGCGTCAAAATATCGCATTAACTTAAGAATCGATTACACGAGCTGACTCATCGTATTTACACATCATTGTGTTTAGGGTTTCGTACTTCATTTCATACAATTAAAACAGGAATAAAAAAATCAAAAGCCCGCCAGCCGTAAAAAAGTTTCAATAAAAACTTAAAAGGAAAACCAAGTCTACTAGTCTAGAACTCTGTTGAGTACCTAACTTAAAATTCAACATTCGGGACGCATTCAAAATCGTGCGAAGCTGAAAAGTTCCTAGTAATGGGTCTCGACTGTTGAACTTTAAGTTACTTAACAAAGTTCTAGCTACCTACTAGAATTATTTTTTCTTTTTTAGTTTCTTTTTTAATCAGGGTTAATAAAAAAAGTCCAGGTTTACGCAAACAAGAGAAACAATAACTTTTTGAAAGTGTTTTACATAGATACATATATATTAAATGGGAATCAAAATCTACTTCATACATTTATATGGAAGACTTCCCATCGACAAGCAATGCACACGTAAAGGAAAACGATGTAAAAATCAAAAAAATATTTCGTTTTTCTTAGAAAACATATAATTCGTTTTATTTTGCATTAGAAAGAAGGTAAGCGATCTTGAAGTGTCTTTTTATTGAAAAACACTTTTGAAAAATAAGTCACAGCAACTATGTAGCAATTAGCAAGAACATAATGATCATTATTTACATTATTTTGGTATTATAAGGTATTATAAGTAATAGTTACTGTTTTTTAAAAACGTATTTCAGTAAAACGACTCGACAATATTGTTTACCCTTTTTCTAATGCTAAAAAAACGAAGTATAGTTGCAACGGAAAAAATCTTTTTGCTAACTTTTAAAATATGGAACACCTAGAGCACGAGTCCGACTCGCACTTGGCCATTTTTTCATACAAATTAGTGTAAAAATTGATTAGCACTGCCTTTATCATACGCTGGTGGTAGATTAAACAATTCGTGTGAGTTTGATAAGCTGATAGCAACGAGGTGGATCAAATTAGTTCGTCGTCGCTACTTTAGTTCAAAGTCACCTTACAA